>NW_027100720.1:468811-558811 GCF_040412425.1 Macrobrachium rosenbergii | reverse complement strand
TAATATTCCATTGCAGTTTTGAGACGAAGTCTCAGATTTGTTTACATCAGGAAATTTAGGCATAAATTTCCTTTTTTTCCGGACTGTTCCACATGCTCCTGTTTCGTGGTCGTCCAAATACTTGAGCAGTTTTGGGCTGCAATACCAATTATCGAAATACAGGATGTGATGTTTTTCGAGATACGGGGCCATAAATGTTTTTACCACAGAACCAGATACCCCTAGATCCTCATCTGCAAATATCTCTGTATCTTTTCCAGTATAGATTATAAAATCGACAATATAATCCGTTTTGGCATCACAAAGTTCAAATATTTTCACTCCAAATCGACTTCTTTTATCTGGAATGTACTGCTTGCAACTTAGCCTTCCCTTCCATAACATTAAACTTTCATCTATGCATAAATCCTGGAAAGGTTGAAATTTTTCCTGAATTTTCTACGCACACTGTCGAGCACGGGTTTAATTTTTTTTAGTTTGTTATCTGGGCTTGTTTCCTGTGAATTATCAACGAAATGTAGAACCCGTAGAATTTGAAGAAATCTGTCCCTTGTCATCAGCCTTCCTTCTCACTCCTTTTGTCTCGTATTCGAATGTCTCAAGCGTAGTCCAGTAATCTACGATGCGATGTTTACTTATATGCGACATGATCATAATCACACAAAGGTACCGTATCATTTCCTCCACAGTAACCTGAGCAAATTTTCGCAAATACTTTGGCACTGCATCTCCTAGCGTATCAACAAGGAATCTATGATAACGGTTTGTCTCTTCAGCAATCAGCCCTATAAATTCGTTGTCGAAAAAAAAAAAAAAATAGTCTACTTCCTTTGAATTTTCATTCACATTACATTTCGACGTAATGCCACTGCCACTGCTGTCAAATATGAAATCTCTGGGCTGGAAATTGCTGGCAGCCCACTCCCACTCATCACCTGGGTCACTTCGCTGTCTCCGCCTCCTTTTGACACCGTGGCTTTCATTTGTAGGTGGCAGATTTTCGTCATTTTCACTGTCGGTTGATATTTCATCACTGTCTCTTGTACCAGGACCATAATTATCCATTCCCTTTCCTTCTAAATCCGATTCATTTTCATATCCAGAAAATGAGTCGAGAAGGTCTATAAAATAGTTATCCTCGTCGAGAGCTCTTCTCTCGATCTGCCGGCGGTCAACTCGAGGATGTCGTACCCTTTGACCCTCCTCCTTTGACATCTTGATGAAGACTAATGAATTTTAGGGAAACACGTGAATTTATATGAATTCACCGTATGACAACTGACAGACTGTTACCATATCAAGAAAAAGAGGCCAGTATTTCAATCATCAGTCCTCCACATAAAAGGAAATTACCGGTGCTCGTATACGACACAACAGTGTTCCGGGCCAGTTTATTAAACGTGTCGTATACGTTACAACCGAAATCAAAGGGTTAAGAAAAGAGAACTGATAAGTTTTGTCTTGGGACACTGCAGCATATCCCACTCCGTGTTCTGATTTAGATCCAACTGTATATATTGCGTAATGTGGACCTTTTCGGTTTATATGCTCTATTATATGCTGTCTATGGTGTTCTGTTGTATATGAGTTACTTTTTGATAAATACTTGAGGTGTGTGCAAATTCTCGTTTTATTCATTGTCCAGGGAGGAGGTGATTTTACTATTACAGGCACTTGTATATTTATATTCAGCGACTCAAACAATCTTCTAGCTCTAATTAAAGGTGGTGGATGGTTGTTTATAAATACATCTCTTAATTCAAATAATTTTTTGGTTGGAGAATCACTAGTTTGAATTTTTAAAGCACTTTTCATTGTTACTAGCTCTCTATGGAGAGACATAAGTTCACCACATTCAACTTGTAACGATGATTTTGGTGATGATCTAAAGGCTCCTGAGCATATTCTAAGGCCTTCATTGTGAACAGGGTCTAACATTTTCGGAACTGCGTCAGATGCCGAGTCATATACTTCGCTTCCATAATCAATGATGGACAGAACTGTTGCTTTATACAGCACAGTAAGGGTATGTCTATCGGCTCCCCAAGTAGTGTTCGATAGTTTTCTAATTAGATTTAATGCTCTTTTACTTTAAGATTTTACATATGTAATGTGGGCTCTCCAGTTCAAGTGGGTATCAAATACTAATCCCAAAAATTTTGCTGTTTGGCCAATTGGTATACTATGGTTTCTGATTTTTAAATCTATTTCTTCACCTTTTTTCCACTTTTTATTTTTATAAAACATGATTGCTTGAGTTTTATCTATGGAAAATTTAAAGCCTACAGATGAAGCCCATTCATCTATTTTTACTATGCTTTTATTAATGATTCGTTCTGCATGTTTATTTCGGGATGCTGAATAATATATGGCAAAATCATCCATGTAGAGGTTACTTTTAATGCCAATAGGTAGATTTTTACTGATATCATTAATTGCTAAAGTAAACAGTGTTCCACTAAGGACGCTTCCCTGTGGAACACCGTTTTCAAGTGGAAATGTTCTAGAGAGATCATCATCAATTCTCACCAAGTAAGTTCAAGACACAGTGATTAAAAAACATTGCAATTTAGACGATCTAAGGTCCTCTGAACACATTACTCTGCTGTGCGGCTTAAAATAGTACGGGCACGAGAAATCTGAAGTATGGTGATGAATGGCGAATTTATTTATACTTCGTAGCCTCGCCACATACATTTCGTTTTTATCTTTTGCTTTCTTCAAAGGTTATGCCCTATGGTGTTTGGCTGGTTGGTTGGTCTAGATTAATTCGGTTTATGCCAGCAAGGACGCTTACCTAGAGGCTGTCCGTACGTGTGGTGAGGTGTTTAAGGGCTTAAGACGTCTGGTGTGTAGCTACAGGATCTGACCTACCAATAGAGGCGATTGACTGAAGAAGTCAGCTTTTTGAGTTTACAAATCCATCCATCAAGTGACCAGAAATTAGGATATACAGTTTGAAGAAAGAATATAGGCTATTTAAGGGGAATTTAGGATAAACATTTAGAAGCTGGAATGACTGCAAAATTTCTCAAAAGGAAAATCAAGATATATACAGCATTTGTGATTAATATGACACCCAAACTTATAAGACCCTGTGTATATCATAATGATGAATATGAGGGACTGACTTTGAGATCTGCTTTTGTGGAAAAATAGCTGCCCTCAAAAAATTAAAGTCCAAGTTTCTCTCCATTGCAATTTTCCTCCCAAAAAAAAAAAGTCAGAAACTCACATCTCCCTTTATTATCTTGTTGATTCGAGATGGCCCTGCCATTTCGCAGCTTTATGGAGCACCAGAGCTATTTTGCTCCTGCTCTGGAGCTATTTCACCTTTCTCGACATCATCGATTATTTATTATTAAAGTAGTTTAACCAGACCACTGAGCTGATTTAAATACTAGGTCTAGGCCTGAAGTCAAGTGCTAGGGCCCAATAGATCATCCAATACTAAGATGAATGAATTAAAATGAAATTAAAAACTGCACATAGGCACATGCTCTCATACAATAAATACATTTACTCAGACTTCCATACATACATACTAAAACGGTATATTAAAATTCAGAATATAAATT
The DNA here is from genome assembly GCF_040412425.1 of Macrobrachium rosenbergii. Lineage (NCBI taxonomy): Eukaryota > Metazoa > Arthropoda > Malacostraca > Decapoda > Palaemonidae > Macrobrachium > Macrobrachium rosenbergii. The sequence continues at coordinate 555,233 of NW_027100720.1, read as the reverse complement.
AAAGTAAAATTTTAAAATTCTTCCTTTTTGTAAAATTCAAATGTTAAAAGGATTTTCATATTTTTATTATTTACTTATTTTTATATTTTGTTAATTAAATTACAGTTCTTTAAGAACATCAAAATTGGAATGATTGAAAATGTGAAAGATTCTGATAAAATTTCTTTCACTGACCTATTTCCAAAAGTAGACATTCGTTGTTGGTCATACTTTGGACATTCACATGATACATGTCTGACTGTTATTATTAATCTGCATTCTGAGCACTCGGGAGCCGGGCCATGTGGGCTGCTCATTAAGTGCCCATGTGTCAAACGAGTATGGCCTATTCGAAGACGTGTCAGAATTACTTGTGCGTGTCTTTCTCTCTGATATGATGAACTCCATTTTCCAACACTGGATTTTATCTGTTTTAATTTATTATTTTCAGGTTCTTCGTTCCATATATTTTGCCATTTTTTTACAAGGACTGTTTTTATATATCTTGTATAGTCACTGATAGGGATGTCTACATTTGTTCTTGTCATGTGGACCGCTTCTTTAGCTGCTTTATCAGCCTCTTCATTTCCCTTAATCCCTACATGGGCAGGGATCCAACATATTTCAATATTTTTCCCTTATTATACAATTTATGGAGAGAGAACTTTATATGTTGTACAATATTATTTTTTTATTATAGCTTTGAATAGCTTCTATAGCACTTCTGAAGTCGCTATAAATTACAAAATTATTATATGAGACTTCTCTAATTATTTTTATGGCTGATACTATTGCACATAACTCAGCTGTAAATACAGAAGCTTTGTCTGGGAGAGAGAACTGATACGTTTTGTTTTGGGATACTGCAGCATATCCCACTCCGTATTGTGATTTAGATCCGTCAGTATATATTGCGTAATGTGGACCTTTTCGGATTATATGCTCTGCTGCATGTTGTCTATGGTATTCTGGAGTATATGAATGATTTTTTATAAATATTTCAAGTGTGTACAAATTCTCATTTTATTCATTGTCCAAGGAGGAGGCAATTTTATTATTACAGGTAATTGTACATGTATATTTAGCGACTCAAACAATCTTCTAGCTCTAATTGGGAAAGAAGGTGGATGATTGTTTATAAACACATCTCTTAATCCAAATAATTTTTGGTTGGAGAATCATTTGTCTGAATTCTCAGAGCACTCTTCATTGTTACTAGCTCTCTATGCAGAGACAGAGGTAGTTCACCACATTCAACTTGTAAAGATGATGTTGGTGATGATCGAAAAGCTCCTGAACATATTCTAAGGCCCTCATTATGAACTGGGTCTACCGTTTTTTCAGCGTTGCGTCTGATGCCGAGCCATATATTTCATTTCCATAATCAACGATAGACAGCACTGTTGCTTTATACAATAAAGTAAGGGTATGTCTATCGGCTCCCCAAGTAGTGTTTGATAGTTTTTTTAATTAGGTTTAATGCTCTTTTACATTTTGATTTCATGTATGTTATGTGGGCTTTCCAGTTCATGTGAGTATCAAATACTAATCCTAAAAATTTTGCTGTTTGGCCAATTGGTATACTATGGTTTCTGATTTTTCAAGTCTATTTCTTCTCCTTTTTTCCATTTTTTGTTTTTATAAAACATGATTGCTTGGGTTTTATCTATGGAAAATTTAAAGCCTACAGATAAAGCCCACTCATCTATTTTTATTATGCTTTTATCAATGATTCGTTCTGCATGTTTTATTCGAGATGCTGAATAATATATGGCAAAATCATCCATACAGGTTACTTTTAATACCAATAGGTAGATTTTACTGATATCATTAATTGCTAAAGTAAACAGTGTGCCACTAAGGACGCTTCCTGTGGAACACCATTTTCAAGAGGAAATGTTCTAGACAGAACATCATCAATTCTCACCTGAAAACTGCGATTTGTCAAAAGTTTTGTATAAACACAGGTAAATGTCCACGGATGTTATTTTCATGTAACGTTTTTAATATTGCATACCTCCATGTAGTATCATATGCCTTTTCAATGTCAAAAAACACGGCTAAAGTAATTTGTTTTCGTTCAAATCCTCTTCGTATGTGGTCTTCTAAGTTAGATAGAGAATCCAGTGTCGATCTGTTACATTGTGATCCAAACTGAGTGGGAGTCAAAATTTTATTTTCTCGAATGTGCCATGTTAGTCGAGCATTTACCATTTTTTCTAGTAAGTAATTTGCATAACAACTAGTTAAAGAAATTGGTCTGTAATTGTTTACATTACTGGGATCTTTTCCAGGTTTGGGGATAGGAATAATTATAGCTTTACGCCATTCATTTGGAAATAAATTTCGAAGCCATAAGTGGTTATAAAACTCTAATAAGTATGCTTTTGCCAAAGGTGCTAAATGGCAGATCATTTCAAAACAAATATTGTCACCTCCAGGGGCAGATTTATTGCTGTTCAACAAGCAAATTCTAACTCTTCCATATTAAATTTTCTATTATAATAAATATCTTCTACTGTTTCAAAATTTATTGTTATTAATTCTATATTATTTTTCCTAGTTCGGAAATGCTCATCTAAATTTTTGTTGCTACTTACTTTTTAAATTTTCACCTATTACATTACTTATTTCTTTAGGATCAAGCATTCTTTTCCCATCTTTTATTATGGCATGTCTAGGTGGTTTAACATGGGTACCATTTATTTTCCAAAATTTTTCCCATATTTTTTGTATGGGAGTATTATTAGAGAGATCTGATACATATTTTCTCCATGAAATGATTCTTCCTTGAATTACTTCTCTTTTAAATTTTGCAGATATTTTGTTATATAGAGGTTTTAATGTATCAATTTCTAATAATAATATAGTCAGTTTTTGTAAAGTTTTCTTCTAATATTGGTAATGTTTTATTTATTTTACTGAATTTTCTATTCAAATTATCTAATCGTCTCCCAATTTGGTGTTTTATTTTATTAATTCTGTTAGTTTTTCAGACCACCATGGGACTTTTGTTTTGTTGGATGAGATTTGGATTTTGGTATTGCTTTATCAGCAGCATTTGTAATGAAATCAACAAGAAATTTATTAGTTTTATTATGGTCTTTTCAAATATTCAAATGGTGGGATATTCCTAGTGTGGAATTCATATTGTTCCCAATCTGCTTTATAAATGTTATATTGAGGGACATGTTTGGTGGGGTTATTTTGTAAAAATGAAATTAATATTGGGAAATGATCACTTGTATGCAAGTCATCAACTGTATTCCAATCCAATCTGTCTACTATTTTTGTTGTACATAGAGTTAAGTCGATTGAGGAAAATGTTCCATGTGTTTTAGAAAAATATGTGTTGATTTCGTTATCATTTATACAGCACATGTCATATGAATCTATGAATTCTTCTATTTTACTTCCTGCTCTATTTGAGTCTGTACAATTACAGTCCCACATTGGGTTGTGGGCATTAAAATCACCTACTATTAATGTAGGTTCCTTGGCATTATTAAGTAATTCTTTAAGTTTGTCAAAGTCATAATTTTTATTAGGTTGGTTGTATAAATTATAAATTACATAATTATCGTTTTTTATTCGTATTCTAATACTCGATATTTGCAGATCATTAAAGTTTACAGGTACTTTGTCATAACATACTTTGTTATGTACATATATAGCAGTACCTAAATTTCCTTCTTCCTCTCTAGATGTAGATGCTAAGGTATATTTACCTATTGTTGATATTGTTTTGTTGACATGTTGTAAACATAATATCATTGGTTCATATTCTTTTAGTAATCGTTGTATTTCTCCTAGGTGTAATCTGGTCTGTAGACCATTTACGTTCCATTGTATAATATAGCTATTGAAAATATTTTATTATAGCGGTCGAGTTTTACTCTCTTTTTTTGTATTATCAAGTTGGATTTTTTCAAATAATTTACTTACGACATTCATTTGTTTATCTTTATAATATATTAAGTGCTCAATGCACATGCAACCTTTTTCATGGGTACTCAAATCTGTGGTTTTTTTTTTCTATATTTCATAAAATTTCTTATAATGTTTGTTAAACCATCTTTTGTTATGTTTTTTGTTATTGTTGCACAATTCAATGAAACAATCATTACATCCACAAGTGTTATCATGTATATTTCTTTCTTTCATTTGTTCTTGTTGTATCAATTATTGGTGATGGAGTAATCTCTTCTCCTTTGACATATTCATTATTGTCTATGGTATGGTTGTCTTTCACTTCTTCAGTGTTTTGGATATCTGTATCCATTGGTTTTATTATTATTTTAGGAGATAATGGAATATTCTTAACTTGTTTTTGTTTTTGTTCTTTCTTCATATCTTTGTTTTTGTTTTAACTGATGTTTCTCTAACAATTGTTGGTTTTTTGTTTTGGGTGGTGTTCTTTCCAATGGCCTTTTTTATCTTTAATTTCTAGTCTATCAGGTCCCTCCTCTGTTATTTTAGTAGCATCCTCCTGTTGTTTCTATTTGCATTAATATTTCAAATGAATTTGATAAAATGTTATCCATATCATTTGTCCCTGTTTCTTTATTCTTTACCATTTTAGTTTTTATTTCTAAATTATTAATTTTTTCTTGAGAATTTACTTTTCTGTGCTCTGTTATTTCTATTTGTATGCATTTTTGTTTCATTTTTGGTTTTTGTTGTTAAAGAATATGTATGTTTCTTAGACGGATCTTGAATTCCTCTTACTTTCAATTCTAATTTAGCCTCTTTTACAGACATTCCAGTTCTTTCTTGCAATATTTTCAACTCTGTATTATATATATAGTACATACATTCTTTGGATCTTGCATGATGGTTTTGCCCACAGTTTACATTTTGGTTCACTGCACTTCCATTGTGTGGCATGTTCTTCAGATCCACAGTAAGCGCATACAGGTTCATTTCGACAGTTTTTTTTTGCATGTCCATATTTACTGCAATTTTGACATTGTAGTGGCTTTGGGACATATGGTCTCACTTCTCTGGTTTGGCCTAAAATTTTTATTTTTGAGGTAGGTCTTGGCCCTCAAATTTTAATTTTGCGATTTTTAAGACTTTGTTTATTTTTTTTTACTTGGCAGATCATATAGTTCACAATCTTGTACTTTGGGGTATCTTTTTTTAAGTGAGTCTAACAGTATTTGCTTTTCAACTGGCTCGTTATTATTTTCAGGAAGTACAATAGTACCCTGAATACTGTTCATAGTATCATGTTTTTTTATTTTTATATTTATGTTATCTATATTTTTTATTGATAAATAATTTTCAGATTGACTTTTTGTTGTGGCCTCTATAAGCCAAGTCTTTTCATTTTTATTTGTCTAAACGACATTTCAGTCGTTGAGTGTCTTTTCAATAAAATAATTTTCCAACTTTGAATGCTGATATTTTCTGGTCAGTTTCTAGGGTTAGAAACCTTGACCAACTGCCACTCCCAAAGAGGAGTCAAAGTGAGTCAAGGTTGGGTCAAGACGATATTTACTTTTTATTGGTTTCCTTTGTACTGGAGCATATGGTTCCAGTGTTATTGCATTCTGAATTTTTTTTGACTTTTCCAAAGAAGGTTGTCAGATGGAGGTTCCAATGGTTGTCAATCTGTGCCGATTCACTACCATCAAAGGGTCCAGGGTACTCAAATCCTTAAACTGACTTGTCATAAAGATTGAGGAAGAAAGAAAGAAAGAAAAAAAAAGTAAACCTGAAAACCTTAAAGAGATATCATCAGCCTTTCATGGAGTTCATTCCTCCACTAATGGCACAAGTGAGAACCGACTCCCAAATGTCCGCATCCCTACCCTACCCCAAAGGGGATGGCACAACATGATTAGAGTGGCTCAAGTGTAAGCCAACCCGCTTGATAGGACTGAGAGCATTACTAGAATACAATCATCCCCACCCTAATCACATTATGGGCAAACCGGACAGAATGCCGAGAGTCCTATTCCCAGAACTAGACCCCCCTGGAATCCGTGGTCCAGTCCGCCTGAAAACTCAGGTCCGAACATTATCAGGCAGTTGATGGTCCTGCCACGGTTCTCACTATTTAGCTTCGGATATAAACCCAATCCCAGCTATGATACCTTTTCCTATTTACCAGGTCCAAGAAATTTGTACGAAAGTGAAAATATCCACGCCATTTAAATCGAAAGGTTTGTAGGTGATCCGTCAGGGCCCGGGCTCTTATTCTTCGTAAGAACGAAGAAGAAAAGCCAGGGCCCCTTACCCCCTCACCACGTGAAGGAACCTACTTCGAGGGGTCGACATCATCGAGACAAGCAGTAGGTAAGTCAGAGCAGATATCGCATCTCCGAGTTTCTTTTCACTTCGTCCGTGAAGAAATTTGGCGAAGTGCCCATAATCTTCGCTGGAAGTGTTGGAAAGACAATGGAAAATAAAGGCGAGACATCATGACAATCGCTGTTCAATTTTGCCCTTCAATAATATTAGGTGTAATTTCATGTACACCAATATATTCATTCTCCTGTTTTCATTATTATTATTCTTTTTTTTATAATAATTAGGATAAACGAGAGAACTAGATACTCTTCCCCGAAAATTTAAGGAGGAAGTTGAAAGGGAAAAAAATTTATTTAATCTGCATTATTTCCATATTAAATTCACTTCATCTTCCTTAAAATTTGTCACGTTGCAACTGTCGCAATTCTGAGGAACGTGTCTGGTATTCTTTTATTCCATTCCATTTTTTCATTTGATGTTCATTTATTTATGTCAATTTTGGTGCACTCTCGGTTATTATTTTAACTGCTATGTTTCTGTGGGTTCCGCTTTCACAGCTCTCCTTCACTGACTATTTAATATTAGCAGATTTAGTAATTGCAACCCTATTACAAAGTTAATCGGGTATTCTTTTTTTTTATTCTTCAAGATGAATTGCTATACATTATGGATGGCGAAGAAGAAACAGTTACCATAACAGAATAATAGTAAAGCCATAACATAAAATTCTTTAAACTGCATAATAGCATACCTCAGCATTCAGACCACGACTGTTATAAAAAACATTTTGTGAGGCGACTGGAGGCTTATCACTGTCCCGGGTAAAATAACTGTATTGGTATGATTTATCACACGTCCTCGGGCGATAATACTCCCTTATTTATTCAACCTCTGGTGAAAAATGAGCGGGAAGAAGACGACACAACAATCAGTTCTTAGTTGCGAAAAAATGTTAAAGAGAATTATGAATTATGAAATGAGATTAAAACAAATAAACAAAACATTCTTCATGTATCCAGATAATATTCACTCATTTTTGTTTTAATGAAAATTTAAAGAGTTAGGTTGATATAGATATGTATATATGTGTGTATGTATTTATGAATTATATATATATATATATATATATATATATATATATATATATAATATAAATATATATATATATATATATATATATATATATATATATATATATATATATATATATAATATATATTGCCAGTGTATAATTTTGCTTCCCAACCAAGAACTGACGCTATAATATGACTTCATTGCCTATCTAAATATGAGGAAGTATTAGAACTTAATGTGTGCATATATGCCACCGTGAACCTCTCCTTTCCTCTGGGAAGATAATAAGGTAACCCTTCCTGCTCTTCAGTAAATGACTGCTAACTGAAGGTTCGTTTGCTCCTTGTAGTAATAGATCTTGTTTTCTTAAATCACAGTAAAAGAGAGAGAGAGAGAGAGAGAGAGAGAGAGAGAGAGAGAGAGAGACTGGTTTTACATTGCCTGCATAATGGTCTGATATTTTTTCACATGCTTAATGTCTCCTCAAACCCGGGCGTTTCTCAAACAGTTTATTTGTACAGAGGAAATTTTGTTTGTTCAACTGTAAGTTCACTTTGCCTTTAAAAGGCGTGGCATAAAAAAATCATTTGTCATCATTGGCGTTAGAGAGAGTCATCAGAGAGAGAGAGAGAGAGAGAGAGAGAGAGAGAGAGAGAGAGAGAGAGAGAGAGAGATTTAGTTATAAATGATTTGTTTAACCAGACCTCTGAACTCTTTTAGGGTTCTTCTCGGGCTGGGAAAAGAATGGGGAAAAGAGTACATAAAAAAATTAAGTAGTTAACTAAATAAATAAATAATAAAAAAAAGGGGGAGGGGAATTAGAAAAAAAGAGGAAGGGTTCGTTAAAGGGAAAAAGACTCAGATTCTTCGGGGAGATCTGTCAAATTCATGGACGCGATATGAAAAAGTACCTGAATGCCTCAAAATATTGGTCACTGAATGTGGTTCAACAAACAGAAAAATTGATTTTTTGAGGAGTGTGGCATATAATTTGCATCAGTTTTAAGTGATCATAATAAATCTTTAGTTATATCTAATTACTTTTCTTAAATGACTTTTTTAAATGCATTTTTCCATTGTATTTTACTTGCATCCTATCAGGAAAATTCTCAATGGTTATTTGATCTCGATATTCCCTTTTATATAGAGTTTATTTAATGGTGATCATAATAAATCCTTAGTTATATCTTCTTACTTTTCTCAAATGCCTCTTTTTTTTAAATATATTTTATCGCTGTATCCTACTTGTATCCTATCAATAAAATTCTCAAAGATTTTTTGTTCTTGATATTCACCCTGTTTTTTCATTGATTTTTATTTAGTGATCGTAATAAATTGGACAAAATGTCCTTGGACAAAAAAAAAAAAATCTGACAAAACGACGCAGGACCAAAAGACGCGGACGAAGTGACGTTGAACGAATAGACATAGCAACATATATATATATAATATATATATATATATTGTTATGGGCCCATGCCCATCAAACCTACACAAGTCTCTTAAAATACAAATAAAGTCACAACCGACCAAGTCCTCAATAGGTGGAATGGCTGCAACAGAGTGTACAGAGATGGAATCAAGGAGGAAAAAGAAAAACTGAAAATAAAACTTTTTAATATTTAATACAAACTTTTAGAAAAGAAATGACCACTGAGCCTCTTACAAAATACATTAAATAAACACAAAAATCAACCACACACTGAAAACATCGAATAACAAATGTTACTTACACCAAATTAAGATAGACTATGCAATTACACTTTTTAAAGAGAGGGCCCTGAAAGTAATAGAAAGTCGAAAAGTCAGAATAACCTAACTTATTACACTCTAAACATTTATAAAAAAAAAATAAACTGCTTCCCTTAAGTGAGCTCTAAACGGTAGAAGTGGCTAACGCAGCCTTCAAATCACGGGTGGATGATAATAATATATTTTCTTGAGACCTTACCAAACGTAAGAGAGGTCCCCTTGGCAAAAATAACTGGGCCAAGGGCGCAGACTGAAGAAATCACTTTAACGTCGCAAGACAATCAATGGACATGGCCGTCCGACGGGTAATCACACCTTACCAGTTGGCAGAGAGGTCCCCTTGGCAGAATGACTGAACCAAGGGCGCAGACGGAAGAATGAATCAATCTCCCAAAGGAGGACAGCAGCAGTAAAAATGAAGAAAGTCAGGTATCGTAATCCAGCGTAAAATAAGTCAAGCCCTCACAATGTTAATGGTCCAGAAAACAACTCTTCAGACCTATGAGACAGCGCCATTTAATACAGCTCCGGCCAACACCACACGTGAAAATAAAACAAGCTCATTGTAATTAAAACTATACAAGTCAGAAATGTCGGGGAGGAGGAAACAGGGTCATTACGTTCCAAAAGAATAATTACTGCCAAAGTGACTTATTCAAAACAAATTAATTTACGTTAAATTTAACACATACTGACACCTTTTCACCCAATCAAAAAAATTTCCCACAAGAAAATTTTTCTACAAAGTATTGAACTTAACTCAAAATTCAAAGAAATATATAAAAATGCTAACATAGCAATTCAATCTATATATGAAATAAAACAGGGACAATAAGAAAAATTAAAGTCTAATGACAAAACTCAAAAAGTGATTAAAAATACTATATCACATTGCCGGCAAAAATAGATTAGAGATAGTGGCAAAAAATTTTGTACCACTTTCAATACAGTCAATAGATATCAAATCTTAACCTTAATACTAAGACTTAAAGCTAATACAAGTATATAATTTATAGTGAATATTTCCAAAAATAACATCAGTATCAACATACAAAGAAATATGGTAATATCCCCATGAACTCACAAGTGGAGTGGTGGGCACAGGTTAGCAGAGCAGCAATGTTAACAAGACGAACCTATTATTAGACTAAACCTAGATAACCGACAACAAAAATATAAATCGACCACAATGGGGCTAGTGTTACCTCAACCAAGGTCACCAGCCCTGTAGCGCCTAAAAAACACCAGCAGACCCGTGATGACCTGGCTAAATTATTCTGAAAACACAAATATCAGTCAAACAAAAATAAGGACCAAAACCTCAATAGATTAACCTTAACTTAGTCTAGGTCACCACTCATACACCAGCCTGTAGCGCCTAAAAACGGCTGTGTTGACAGACCCGTGAGCCCGTGACCTATCTAAGCTATGTAAAGAAAGAATTAATGTGGACCATTGGCATAAACAAAGAACAGGGACATAACAGTATATGATTAATGATTTATAAAACTAACCATCAATTGGTCCTGTAACACACTGTCCACATATCAATGATTTACAACACACTCCAATATTGTGGCTATTCACAACACTTTTTCCAATAATGCCTCTTTTCACTCCAGAGAGCATCCTTACTCAACACTATTTGTTTTTGACTTATTGAGTTTCAAAGAGCGTCTTTTCACTACACTTCACTCAGTTTTAGTAAACACTTCAGAGAGCGTCCTCACACTAAACGGGCTTGGGCCCAAAATACACACATCATTAATGGACATACACAAGACAATTTATTATTATTATTATTAAAATAGTTTAACCAGACCACTGAGCTGACCATCAGCTCTCATAGGGCTGGACCGAAGGATTAGGATGGAATAACAAGTCTAGGCTAGAAGCCTAGCACTGGGACCTAATAGGTCACTTGTCAATGATGATAAACGAAAATGAAAATGAAATTAAAAGCTGTAAAAAGGCATACGCTTTCATACTAAAACACACTCACACAATAAATACATTTAAACTCATGCTTCCATACATACTATACTAAAAAGGTATATTAAAATTTAAAATAAATTAGGTAAAATCATAAAATTTACTTGTTTTAAAATTCATTATACTGATTGATTTTTTTTTTTTATATTTTTCCAATTAATTTGCAGCTTCTCATGAACATTAAAATGGGTGCTAAATGAGAACGTTGAAGATTCTGACAAAATTTCTTCTATCGGTCTATTTCAAAATTTGATAATCGCTGCAGGTTATATTTTGGACATTCACACAGTATATGCTTAACTGTTATCAGCACATTGCAATCTGGGCATTTGGGAAGAGGGCCACATGGACTGTCCATTAAGAGTCCATGTGTCAAACGAGTATGGCCTATTCTGAAGACGTGTCAGAATCACTTGTGCTTGTCTCTTTGATATGATGAATTCCATTTTCCAACAATGGATTTTATCTGTTTTAATTTATTATTTTCAGGTTCTTCGTTCCATATATTTTGCCATTTTTTTACAATGACTGTTTTTATATATTTTGTATAGTCACTGATGGGGATGTCTACATTTGTTCTTGTCATGTGGACTGCTTCTTTAGCTGCTTTATCAGCCTCTTCATTTCCTTAATCCCTACATGGGCAGGGATCCAACATATTTCAATATTTTTTCCATTATTATACAATTTATGGAGTGAGAACTTTATATGTTGTACAATTATTTTTTTGGGATTATAGCTTTGAATAGCTTCTATAGCACTTCTGGAGTCGCTATAAATTACAAAATTATTATATGAGACTTCTCTAATTATTTTTATGGCTGATACTATTGCACATAACTCAGCTGTAAATACAGAGGCTTTGTCTGGGAAAGAGAACTGATACGTTTTGTTTTGGGATACTGCAGCATATCCCACTCCGTATTGTGATTTAGATCCGTCAGTGTATATTGCATAATGTGGACCTTTTCGGATTATATGCTCTACTGTATGTTGTCTTTGGTATTCTGGAGTATATGAATGATTTTTTGATAAATATTTCAAGTGTGTACAAATTCTCATTTTATTCATTGTCCAAGGAGGAGGCAATTTTAATATTAAAGGTAATTGTATATATATATTTAGCGACTCAAATAATCTTCTAGCTCTAATTGGGAAAGAAGGTGGATGATTGTTTATAAATACATCTCTTAATTCAAATAATTTTTTGGTTGGAGAAACATTCGTCTGAATTCTCAGAGCACTCTTCATTGTTACTAGCTCTCTATGGAGAGACAGAGGTAGTTCACCACATTCAACTTGTAAAGAAGATGGTGATGATTGAAAAGCTCCTGAACATATTCTAAGGCCCTCATTATGAATTGGGTCTACCGTTTTCAGCGTTGCATCTGATGCCGAGCCATTTTTATTTCACTTCCATAATCAACGATAGACAGCACTGCTGCTTTATACAATAAAGTAAGGGTATGTCTATCGGCTTCCCAAGTAGTGTTCGATAGTTTTTTAATTAGGTTTAATGCTCTTTTACATTTTGATTTCATGTATGTTATGTGGGCTTTCCAGTTCATGTGAGTATCAAATACTAATCTTAAAAATTTTGCTGTTTGGCCAATTGTTATATTATGGTTTCTGATTTTTAAGTCTATTTCTTCTCCTTTTTTCCATTTTTTGTTTTTATAAAGCGTGATTGCTTGGGTTTTATCTATGGAAAATTTAAAGCCTACAGATAAAGCCCATTCATCTATTTTTACTATGCTTTTAATAATGATAAGTTCTGCATATTTTATTCGAGATGCTGAATAATATATGGCAAAATCATCCATATACAGGTTACTTTTAATACCAATAGGTAGATTTTTACTGATATCATTAATTGCTAACAAACAGTGTGCCACTAAGGACGCTTCCCTGTGGAACACCATTTTCTAGAGGAAATGTTCTAGACAGAACATCATCAATTCTCACCTGAAAACTGCGATTTGTCAAAAAGTTTTGTATAAACCTAGGTAAATGTCCACAGATGTTGTTGTTTTGTAAAGTTTTTAATGTAGCATACCTCCATGTAGTATCGTATGCTTTTTCAATGTCAAAAAGACAGCTACAGTAATTTGTTTTCGTTCAAAACCTCGGCGTATATGGTCTTCTAAGTTACAGAGAGAATCTAATGTAGATCTGTTACACTGTGACCCAAACTGAGTGGGAGTTCAAAATTTTATTTTTCTCGTATGTGCCATGTTAGTCGAGCATTTACCATTTTTCTCAAGTAATTTGCACAAACAACTTGTTAAAGAAATTGGTCTGTAATTATTTACATTACTGGGATCTTTTCCAGGTTTGGGGATTGGAATAATTATAGCTTTACGCCATTCATCAGGAAATAAATTTCTAAGCCATAAGTGGTTATAAAACTCTAACAAGTATGTCTTTGCCAAAGGTGCTAAAATGGCATATCATTTCAAAACAAATATTGTCACCTCCAGGGGCAGATTTATTGCTGTTCAACAGAGCAAATTCCTAGCTCTTCCATACTAAATTTTCTATTATAATATATATCTTCTACTGTTTCAAAATTTATTGTTATTAATTCTATATTATTTTTTTTGTGCGGAAATGTTCATCTAAATTTTTGTCACTACTTACTTTTGCTAAATTTTCACCTATTACATTACTAATTTCTTTAGGATCAAGTATTCTTTTCCCATCTTTTATTATGGCATGTCTAGGTGGTTTAACATGGGTACCATTTATTTTCCTGAATTTTTCCCATATTTTTGTATGGGAGTATTTTTAGAGAGATCTGATACATATTTTTTCCATGAAATGATTCTTCCTTGAATTACTTCTCTTTTAAATTTTGCAGATATTTTATTATAAAAAGGTTTTAATGTATCAATTTCTAATAATAATATAGTCAGTTTTTGTAAAGGTTCCTTCTAATATCGGTAATGTTTTGTTTAATTTACTGAATTTTCTATTCAAATGATTTAATCGTCTTCCAATCTGGTGTTTTATTTTTATTAATTCTGTTAGTTTTTCAGACCACCATGGGACTTTGTGTTTTGTTGGATGAGATTTGGATTTTGGTATTGCTTTATCAGCAGCATTTGTAATGAAATCAACAAGAAATTTATTAGTTTCATTATGGTCTTTCAAATACTCAAATAGTGGGATATTCCTGGTGTGGAATTCATATTGTTCCCAATCTGCTTTATAAATGTTATATCGAGGGGCATGTTTGGTGCAGGTTATTTTGTAATAAAGAAATTAATATGGGGAAATGATCACTTGTATGCAAGTCATCAACCTATTCCAGTCCAATCTGTCTACTATGTTTGTTGTACATAGAGTTAGGTCGATTGAGGAATATGTTCCATGTGTTTTAGAAAAAAATATGTGCTGATTTCGTTATCATTTATACAGCACATGTCATATGAATCTATGAATTCTTCTATTTTATTTCCTGCTCTATTTGAGTTTGTACAATTACAGTCCCACATTGGGTTGTGGGCATTAAAATCACCTACTATTAACGTTGGTTCCTTAGTATTATTAAGTAAATTCTTTGAGTTTGTCAAATGTCATAATTTTTATTAGGTTGATTGTACAAATTATAAATTACATAATTATCGTTTTTTATTCGTATTCTAATACTCGACGTTTGCAGATCAGTAAAGTTTACAGGTACTTTGTCATAACATACTTTGTTATGTACATATATAGCAGTTCTTAAATTTCCTTCTTCCTCTCTAGATGAAGATGCTAAGGTATATTTACCTATCGTTAATATTGTTTTGTTGACATGTTGCAAACATAATATCATTGGTTCATATTCTTTTAATAACCGTTGTATTTCTCCTAATGTAATCTGGTCTGTAGACCATTTACGTTCCATTGTATAATATAACTATTGAAAATATTTTTTTATAGCGGTCGGGTTTTATTTTCTTTATTTGTATTATCAATTTGAATTTTTCTAATAATTTAAAACACGACATTCATCTGTTTTTCTTTATAATAGACTAAGTGCTCAATGCACATACACCCTTTTTCATGGTTACTCAAATCATGTTTTCTTTTTTTCTATTTTTCATAAAATTTCTTATAATGTTTGTTAAACCATCTTTTGTTATGCTTTTGTTGTTATTGCATAATTCAATGAAACAATCATTACATCCACATGTATTATCATGTGTGTTTCTTTTTTCATTTGCTCTTGTACCAATTGTTGGAGATGGAGTAATCTCTTCTCCTTTGACATAATCATTATCATCTATGGTATGATTCTCTTTCACTTCTTCAGTGTTTCAACATTTGCCTTCATTAGGTTTTCTATTATTATTTTAGAGATAAAGGTATATTCTTAGTTTTTTTTTGGTTTTGTTCCTTTTTCATCTCCTTTATCTTTATTTTAATGGATGTTTCTCTAATAATAGTTGGTTTTTGTTGGTCTGGTGTTCTCTCCAAAGGACTTTTTTATCTTTAATTATGCCAGACAAGTCTATCTATAACTCTTCTGTCAACTTTAGTGCTTTAGGATCTTCCTCAATAATTTCTATTTCATTAATATTTCAAATGAATTTGATAAAATATTATCCATCATCATTTGTACCTGTTTCTTTATTCTCATATTTTATTTTTTTATTTCTAAATTATTAATTTTTTCTTGAGACTTAACTTTTCTGTGCTCTGTTACTTTTATCTTTTTGTTTTTGCTTTTTTATTTTTTGTTATTGAGGAAATGAATGTTTCTTAGATGGATCATTGCATTCCTCTCACTTTTAATTCCAATTTAGCCTTTTTTATAGACATCCCTAAAGTTATTGAAGTATTTTCAGAGAGTATTGTATATATAATACATGCATTCTTTGGATCTTGCATGGTGATTTTGCCCACAGTTCACACATCTTGGGTTCACTGCACTTTAGACTGTGTGGAATGTTTGAAATCCAGTTTTTTATTATTATTATTATTATTAAAATAGTTTAACCAGACCACTGAACTGACCATCAGCTCTCATAGGGCTGGCCCGAAGGATTAGGATGAAATGACAAGTCTAGGCTAGAAGCCTAGCACTGGGACCTAATAGGTCACTTGTCAATGATGATGAACGAAAATAAAAATGAAATTAAAAGCTGTAAAAAGGTATACGCTTTCATACTGGAACACACTCACACAATAAATACTTTTAAACTCATGCTTCCTAATACATACTCACTAAAAAGGTATATCAAAATTCAAAATAAATTAAGTAGAATCATAAAATTTACTTGTTTTAAAATTCATTATACTGATTGAGTGTTTTTTTTATATTTTTCCAATTAATTTGCAGTTTTTCATAAACATTAAAATGGGTGCTATTGAGAATGTTGAAGATTCTGACAAAATTTCTTCTATCGGTCTATTTCCAAAATTTGATAATCGCTGCAGGTTATATTTTGGACATTCACACAGTATATGCTTAACTGTTATCAGCACATTGCAATCTGGGCATTTGGGAAGAGGGCCACATGGACTGTTCATTAAGTGTCCATGTGTCAAACGAGTATGGCCTATTCGAAGACGTGTCAGAATTACTTGTGCTTGTCTCTCTCTTTGATATGATGAACTCCATTTTCCAACACTGGATTTTATCTGTTTTAATTTATTATTTTCAGGTTCTTCGTTCCATATATTTTGCCATTTTTTTTACAATGACTGTTTTTATATATCTTGTATAGTCACTGATAGGGATGTCTACATTTGTTCTTGTCATGTGGACCGCTTCTTTAGCTGCTTTATCAGCCTCTTCATTTCCCTTAATCCCTACATGGGCAGGGATCCAACATATTTCAATATTTTTTCCCTTATTATACAATTTATGGAGTGAGAATTTTTATATGTTGTACAATATTATTTTTGGGATTATAGCTTTGAATAGCTTCTATAGCACTTCTGGAGTCGCTATAAATTACAAAATTATTATATGAGACTTCTCTAATTATTTTTATGGCTGATACTATTGCACATAACTCAGCTGTAAATACAGAGGCTTTGTCTGGGAAAGAGAACTGATACGTTTTGTTTTGGGATACTGCAGCATATCCCACTCCGTATTGTGATTTAGATCCGTCAGTGTATATTGCGTAATGTGGACCTTTTCGGATTATATGCTCTACTGCATGTTGTCTTTGGTATTCTGGAGTATATGAATGATTTTTTGATAAATATTTCAAGTGTGTACAAATTCTCATTTTATTCATTGTCCAAGGAGGAGGCAATTTTTTATTACAGGTAATTGTATATACATATTTAGTGACTCAAACAATCTTCTAGCCCTAATTGGGAAAGAAGGTGGATGATTGTTTATAAACACATCTCTTAATCCAAATAATTTTTTGGTTGGAGAATCATTTGTCTGAATTCTCAGAGCACTCTTCATCGTTACTAGCTCTCTATGGAGAGACAGAGGTAGTTCACCACATTCAACTTGTAAAGATGATGTTGGTGATGATCGAAAAGCTCCTGAACATATTCTAAGACCCTCATTATGAATTGGGTCTACCGTTTTCAGCACTGCGTCTGATGCCGAGCCATATATTTCACTTCCATAATCAACGATAGACAGCACTGTTGCTTTATACAATAAAGTAAGGGTATGTCTATCGGCTCCCAAGTAGTGTTCGACAGTTTTTTAATTAGGTTTAATGCTCTTTTACATTTTGATTTCATGTATGTTATGTGGGCTTTCCAGTTCATGTGAGTATCAAATACTAATCCTAAAAATTTTGCTGTTTGGCCAATTGGTATACTATGGTTTCTGATTTTTAAGTCTATTTCTTCTCCTTTTTCCATTTTTTGTTTTTATAAAACATGATTGCTTGGGTTTTATCTATGGAAAATTTAAAGCCTACAGATAAAGCCCATTCATCTATTTTTACTATGCTTTTATTAATGATTCGTTCTGCATGTTTTATTCGAGATGCTGAATAATATATGGCAAAATCATCCATATACAGGTTACTTTTAATACCAGTAGGTAGATTTTTACTGATATCATTAATTGCTAACGTAAACAGTGTGCCACTAAGGACGCTTCCTGTGGAACACCATTTTCTAGAGGAAATGTTCTAGACAGAACATCATCAATTCTCACCTGAAAACTGCGATTTGTCAAAAGTTTTGTATAAACCTAGGTAAATGTCCACAGATGTTGTTGTTTTGTAAAGTTTTTAATATAGCATACCTCCATGTAGTATCGTATGCTTTTTCAATGTCAAAAAAGACAGCTACAGTAATTTGTTTTCGTTCAAAACCTCGGCGTATATGGTCTTCTAAGTTACAGAGAGAATCTAATGTAGATCTGTTACACTGTGACCCAAACTGAGTGGGAGTTAAAATTTTATTTTCTCGTATGTGCCATGTTAGTCGAGCATTTACCATTTTCTCTAGTAATTTGCACAAACAACTTGTTAAAGAAATTGGTCTGTAATTGTTTACATTACTGGGATCTTTTCCAGGTTTGGGGATTGGAATAATTATAGCTTTACGCCATTCATCAGGAAATAAATTTCTAAGCCATAAGTGGTTATAAAACTCTAACAAGTATGTCTTTGCCAAAGGTGCTAAATGGCATATCATTTCAAAACAAATATTGTCACCTCCAGGGGCAGATTTATTGCTGTTCAACAGAGCAAATTCTAGCTCTTCCATACTAAATTTTCTATTATAATATATATCTTCTACTGTTTCAAAATTTATTGTTATTAATTCTATATTATTTTTCTTTGTGCGGAAATGCTCATCTAAATTTTTGTTGCCTACTTACTTTTGCTAAATTTTCACCTATTACATTACTAATTTCTTTAGGATCAAGTATTCTTTTCCCATCTTTTATTATGGCATGTCTAGGTGGTTTAACATGGGTACCATTTATTTTCCTGAATTTTTCCCATATTTTTTGTATGGGAGTATTTTTAGAGAGATCTGATACATATTTTTTCCATGAAATGATTCTTCCTTGAATTACTTCTCTTTTAAACTTTGCAGATATTTTATTATACAGAGGTTTTAATGTATCAATTTCTAATAATAATATAGTCAGTTTTGTAAGGTTCCTTCTAATATTGGTAACGTTTTGTTTAATTTACTGAATTTTCTATTCAAATTATTTAGTCGTCTTCCAATTTGGTGTTTTATTTTTATTAATTCTGTTAGTTTTTCAGACCACCATGGGACTTTGTGTTTTGTTGGATGAGATTTGGATTTTGGTATTGCTTTATCAGCAGCATTTGTAATGAAATCAACAAGAAATTTATTAGTTTCATTATGGTCTTTCAAATATTCAAATGGTGGGATATTCCTGGTGTGGAATTCATATTGTTCCCAATCTGCTTTATAAATGTTATATCGAGGGGCATGTTTGGTGGGGTTATTTTTGTAATAAAGAAATTAATATGGGGAAATGATCACTTGTATGCAAGTCATCTACTGTATTCCAGTCCAATCTGTCTACTATGTTTGTTGTACATAGAGTTAAGGTCGATTGAGGAATATGTTCCATGTGTTTTAGAAAAATATGTGCTGATTTCGTTATCATTTATACAGCACATGTCATATGAATCTATGAATTCCTCTATTTTAATTCCTGCTCTATTTGATTCTGTACAATTACAGTCCCACATTGGGTTGTGGGCATTAAAATCACCTACTATTAACGTTGGTTCCTTAGTATTATTAAGTAATTCTTTGAGTTTGTCAACGTCATAATTTTTATTAGGTTGATTGTACAAATTATGAATTACATAATTATCGTTTTTTATTCGTATTCTAATACTCGACGTTTGCAAATCAGTAAATTTTACAGGTACTTTGTCATAACATACTTTGTTATGTACATATATAGCAGTACCTAATTTCCCTTCTTCCTCTCTAGATGAAGATGCTAAGGTATATTTACCTATCGTTAATATTGTTTTGTTGACATGTTGCAAACATAATATCATTGGTTCATATTCTTTTTTAATAACCGTTGTATTTCTCCTAGGTGTAATCTGGTCTGTAGACCATTTACGTCCCATTGTATAAAATATTTTTTTATAGCGGTCGGGTTTTACTCTCTTTTTTTGTATTATCTATTTGGAATTTTTCTAATAATTTACTCACGACATTCATCTGTTTTTCCTTATAATAGACTAAGTGCTCAATGCACATGCATCCTTTTTCATGGTTACTCAAATCTGTGCTTTCTTTTTTTCTATTTTTCATAAAATTTCTTATAATGTTTGTTAAACCATCTTTTATTATGCTTTTTTTGTTATTGCATAATTCAATGAAACAATCATTACATCCACAAGTATTATCATGTGTATTTTCTTTTCATTTGCTCTTGTTCCAATTACTGGAGAAGGAGTAATCTCTTCTCCCTTGACATAATCATTATCATCTATGGTATGATTCTCTTTCACTTCTTCAGTGTTCTCGACATTTGCCTTCATAGGTTTTATTATTATTTTAGGAGATAAAGGTATATTCTTAGCTTGTTTTTGTTTTGTTCCTTTTTCATCTCCTTTATCTTTGGTTTAACTGATGTTTCTCTAATAATAGTTGGTTTCTTCGTTTTGGGTGGTGTTCTCTCCAAAGGCCTTTTTTTTATCTTTAATTTCCTGTCTATCTCAACCCTCTTCTGTCACTTTAGTAGCAGCATCCTCCTGTGTTTCTATCTGCATTAATATTTCAAATGAATTGGACAAAATATTATCCATCTCATTTGTACCTGTTTCTTTATTTTTACAATTTTATTTTTTATTTCTAAATTATTAATTTTTTCTTGAGATTTACTTGTCTGTGCTCTGTTATTTCTATCTGTTTCCGTTTTTGTTTAATTTTTTGCTCTTGTTATTGAGGAATATGAATGTTTCTTAGATGGATCTTGCATTCCTCTCACTTTTAATTCCAATATAGCCTCTCTGATAGACATCCCTGTTCGTTCTTGTAACATTTTCAACTCTGTATTGTATATGTAGTACACACATTCCTTGGACCTAGCATGATGATCCTGTCCACAGTTTACACATTTTGGTTCACTACATTTCCATTGTGTGGCATGTTCGTTAGATCCACAATAAGCACATACAGGTTCATTACGACAGTTTTTCTTTTGTGTCCATACTTACTACAATTTTGACATTGTAGTGGTTTGGGAACATAAGGTCTCAATTCTCTATTTTGACTTAAAATTTTTTATTTTTGAGGTAACTCTTGACCCTCAAATTTTATTTTTGAAATTCTTAATGCTTTATTATTTTGTTTACTTGGTATTATATATACCTCACAGTCTTGGATTTTGGTATATCTCATTTTAAGAGAGTCCAACAGTATATTTTTGTCAACTGGTTCGTCATTATTTTCAGGAAGTACAATAGTACCCTGAATGCTGTTCATAGTGTCATGCTTTTTTACTTTTACATTTACATTGTCAACACTTTTTATTGACAGATAGTCCTCAGACTGGTTTTTTGTTGTGGCTTCTATAAGCCACGTCTTCATTTTTATTTGTCTAAACGACATTTCTGTCGTTGAATGTCTTTAATAAGAAGTTTTCTAAGTTTTAGGGCTGAGATTTTTGTTCTGTTTCCATGGTTAAAACCTTGACCAACTTCCACTCCCAAAGAGGAGTCGAAGTGAGTCAAGGTTGGGTCAAGACGATATTTACTTTTTTTATTTGTTGTGTACTGGAGCATAAGGTTCCAGTGTGATTATATTTGGATTCTTTATTGTTTTTTCCAAAGAAAGGTTGTTACAAGAGGTTCCATCGGTCGTCATCTGTGCCGAGTCACTACCATCAAAGGGCCCAGGGGTACTCGAATCTTTATTTTCACTTTTGCATAAAGATTTGAGGAAAAAAAAAAAAAAACCTGAAAACCTTAAAAGATATCATCAGCCTTTCATGGAGTTCATTCCTCCACTAATGGCACAAGTGAGAACTGACTCCCAAATGTCGCATCCCTACCCTACCCCAAAGGGGATGGCACAACATGATTAGAGTGGCTCAAGTGTAAGCCAACCCGCTTGATAGGACTGAGAGCATTACTAGAATACAATCATCCCCACCCTAATCACATTATGGGCAAACCGGACAGAATGCCAAGAGTCCTATTCCCAGAACTAGACCCCCCTGGAATCCGTGGTCCAGTCCCGTAAAGAATAGTTCCGCCTGAAAACTCAGGTCCGAACATTATCGGGCAGTTGATGGTCCTGCCACAATTCTCACTATTTAGCTTCGGATATAAACCCAATCCCAGCTATGATACCTTTTCCTATTTACCAGGTCCAAGAAATTTTTACGAAAGTGAAAATATCCACGCTATTTAAATCGAAAGGTTTGTAGGTGATCCGTCAGGGCCCGGGCTCTTATTCTTCATAAGAACGAAGAAGAAAAGCCAGGGCCCCTTACCCCCTCACCACGTGAAGGAACCTACTTCGAGGGGAGATCCACAATAAGCGCATACCGGTTCATTTCTACAATTTTTGTGTGTGTGGCCATACTTAATACTTACTGCAATTTTGACATTGCAGTGGTTTTGGGACATAGGGTCTTAACTCTCTATTTTGGCCTAATATTTTTATTTTTTGAGGTAGATCTTCACCCTCAAATTTTATTTTTGCTATTTTTAACGTTTGTCTATTGTTGTTCTTACTTGATAGAGCATATACCTCACAATCTTGGACATTTGGGTATCTTTTTTTGAGAGAGTCCAATAGCATTTTCTTATCGACTGGTTCGTTATTGTTTTCAGGAAGTACAATGGTACCCTGAATGCTGTTCACAGTATCGTGTTTTTTTACTTTAATGTTAATACTGACTATATTTTTTAGAGACAAATAGTCCTCGGACTGACTTTTTGTTGTGGCTTCTATTAGCCAAGATTTTTCCTTTATTTGTCTAAACGACATGTCTGTCGTTGGATGTCTATTCAATAAATAATTCTCTAGTTTTAAGGCTGAAATATTTTGGTCAGCTTCCATGGTTAGAAACCTTGACCAACTTCCACTCCCAAAGCGGCAGTCGAATTGAGTCAAGGTTGGGTCATGTCGGTATTTACTCTTTTTGGGAGTTCTATAGGGTATTAAGGTTTTAATACCACTCTGGTTTGGATTATTTGTATTATCCTAAGAATTGTCCATTTCCATGCTAGATTTGCTCTGTGCTGGAGCAGCGGTCGTCATCTGTGCCGGAACAATGCCATCAGAGGGTCCAGGGGTACTTAAATCTTTGACACTACTTATCATAGAGGTTGAAGGAAAGAAAAAAAAAAAAAAACAAATAAAAATAAATAAACCTGAAAACCTTAAATAGATATCATCAGCCTTTCATGGAGTTTATTCTTCCACCAATAGCACAAGTGAGAACTGACTCCCAAATGTCCACTCCCTACCCTACCCCACGGGGGATGGCACAACATGATTCGAGTGGCCCAAGTGTAAGCCAAACCCGCTTGCTAGGACTGAGAGTATTTCAAGAATACAATCGTCCCCACCCTAATCACATCATGGGCAAACCGGATAGAATGCCGAGAGTCCTACCCCTAGAACCAGACCCCCCTGGAATCCGTGGTCTAGCCCTAAAGAATAGTTCCGCCTTTGAGCTACCAATCTGATAACTCTCAGGTCTGAACATTATTGGGCAGTTGATGGTCCTACCACAGTTCTCACTATTTAGCTTCGGATATAAACCCATTCCCAGTTATGATATCTTTTCCTATTTATCAGGTCCAATTAATTTCAGTAACAGTGGAAAATTCCACATAATTTAATCCAAACAAATATTTAATGCCATATGGGACTCTTGGACTTAAACCCGGGAAAGGATTCCTGGGGTTCAAGAGCCCCCTCACCACGTCAAGGTGGTCCCAAAACTAGGGGGACACAAGACAATGGTAACACCTTAAAATTAACCTGGACATACACAAGACAATGGTAACACCTTAAAATTAACCTCCACCAACAACACATACTAAAGTAAACAGAAATCAAAAGTACCCTTAACCACTCTTATTCAAAGACGACACCGAAGAAAAACCTGCAAATCACGGCATTTAACATCTTAATCTTAAATACTTAATCCTAAATTATTTCATAAACAAAACAAACGCCTGACACAACATTATTACAACACACCTGGAAACAACACACCTGGAAACCTGTATATTCGATAAATTTATAGGATTAATCAAATCAATTAATATAAATATATGCAAAACAACTTTACAAATACTAATTAACGAAGAACAAAAAGGTTTTTCTCAAATCAACCTATCGATCAGTCACTGATGCATGACAGCGCATCAGCGACAACATTACTTTTGCCTGGAATGTGTGAAAAGCTAAAATTCCATTCCTGGAGCAGGAGGCTCCAACGCATCAACCGTTGATTTTTATTCCTAAACCTGTTCAAGAAAACCAACGGATTATGATCCGTTAATATTTTAATCGGAGTCCCTGTACAGGATAAATACACCTGAAAATGATTAACAGCTAAAATTAATCCCAAAGTCTCTTTCTCTACAGTCGAGTATTTCCGTTGTGCCTGGGATAACTTTTTGGAGAAATAGGCAACAGGATGAGATACTCCATGAGCATCTTCCTGCAACAAAACTGCTCCAACCCCAACATCACTCGCATCAGTAGCAAGCGAAAAAGGAACGTCAAAATCAGGGGCTTTCAATATAGGGAAATTCATTAGGACCTGCTTTAATTTTTCAAAGGCATTTTGGGCATCATTAGTCCATACAAAAGTCACATTCTTACGTAATAAATTAGTCAGGGCTCAGCGATATCAGAAAAATTCTCAACAAATCTACGATAATACCCTACTAAACCAAGGAATTTTCTGACATCCCTGCGACACTTCGGTATTTCAATATGCCTAATAGAGTCTACGTTTGCCTGTTTTGGAGCCACTTTCCCAAATCCTACTTCGTGACCCAAATACACAACCTTTGCTTTGGCAAACTCATTGATTTTTGAGGTTTATAACCAAACCAGCTTTCCTAAGTACCTGAAATAAGGCCTTAATACGTTTTAAAATGGGTGTCCCAGTCATCACTATAAATCACAATATCATCAATATAAACAACACACCCCTCTAAACCTTGGACCAAAGTATTCATTAACCTTTGAAAGGTTGCAGCAGCATTCTTCATCCCAAAAGGCATTGGTAGAGTCCTCGCTGCGTTACAAACGCTGACAAATCCCGTGCCCGTTTGGACAGCGGAACTTGCCAATACCCCTTTAACAAATCAAATTTATTTATATATTTTGAATTCCCTATCCTGTCAATACAGTCCTCTATCCTGGGTAAAGGATAACTATCAGGCTTTGTGACCTCGTTGACTTTGCGGTAATCAAAACAAAGCCTGAATTGACCATCCTGTTTCTTTACCAAAACAACAGGTGAAGACCACGGACTGTTGCTGGGTTCGATCAGCCCGTGTCGTAACATATAATCAACCTCTTTATCCACAACATCATTTTTAAATGAATTTAACCTGTAAGGGGATTGTTTTACCGGAGTTGCGTTACCCACATCCACATCATGTTCAAGGACAGTGGTCTGTCCTGGAACATCCGAAAATAAATCCTTATAACTAAAAACTAACTTTTTCAAAGATCCCTGTTCTACTAAATTCAAATGTGAAACCATTTCTGAAAAATTTTCTAAAGAATGTTCATTATCATTAGGCCATTCGGCACCATCAAAACAATCATCAACAAAATTACTCATGTCTGGAAAAGAAAAAGAATTAATACCATTACACTTTGAAGTATCACCAATTAATGCCACGGGAATAACTTTGTCACGACCTTTATAAGCTTTTAACATATTTATGTGACACAGCTGGTAGGGTCTCCTCCTTTCAGGAGTTTCAACTAAATAATTAACATCACTTAATTTCTTTAAAATTTTCCACGGTCCTGAAAATGAAGCTTTTAAAGGGTTTCCTGGAATGGGAAGCAATACCAAATTATTATTATTATTAAATTATTTGTTTTAGCAGCCACTTCCGACTAAGTCCAATCGGCTGCTTAATAAGCAGATAAAATCTGTTGAATATGCTATGTTAAATAGAAAATATTTATGGAATCTATTGTTTTAATTTAAATTCAGTACTTATATAATTTTATATATATTTGCATGCACAGAGAAAGAAAATAAATATCTATATTCACGGGATTATCAATTATTAAAAAAATAAATAAATAAATAAAATTAAAGTATAGAATTTTCCCCCAAATATTTAAAATTTCACTGATTACAGTCTGATATATACAAATATCTCTAAAATTGCAGAAACTTAAGCATTTATGCATACACACACACACACACACTCATATACATCTATATTTATGCTTAAAATTGTAATAAGTAAGCTATATGTATAAAAAAAAATCAAATAAACAAACAAACAAATAGATAAAACATTTCACTTTTAAAATGTGTATGAATAAAATTATCTATATATATTTTAAGAGATCAGTATCTGTTAAAAAACTAAAAATCTTACAAACTTTTGAGTCATCATCTCCCAGAATGTCCTGCATTCTAGGAGAGGATCCAAAGTATTTATGTCTAATATGTGAATATTTGGAGCATTCAATTAAAATGTGTTTCACTGTTATTCTGGTTTGACAGGAATCACATTCTGGAGGAGGTTGACCAGTCATAAGAAAGCCATGGGTTAACCTTGTGTGCCCATTACGCAGCCTGCACAAAGCAACCTCATGGTTTCTCTGCTGCTGTAAGGAACTATTAAAAGGGAGTATTGTAGTCTTTATTCCTCTAAGTTTGTTATTTTCAAGTGACAATCATTGGTCTCCCCAGATTTTATCTAATATAGATTTAAAATACTTTTTGAGTTCTTATAATAAGTTTTGTACATTTTATTTTTATCGTTTAATGCTGCTTTCTTTGCATTTTTATCAGCAATTTCATTACCTTCAATTCCAACATGGCCTGGTGTCCAGCACAAGGATATCTTTATATTTCGAATGCTTAAAAATGAATATTTTCTTGTATTGCTCTAACAGCAGGGTGATGATGATTAAAAGAATCTATTGCTTGAATAGCACTTTTTGAATCACTATATATAGTGTAATGTTTGTTGGGAGTTTTGGGTATTTTATATAGAGCCAATGAAATTCCTGCTAATTCAGTGGAATATATGGAGCTATATATAGGCATTCTTCCATAATAATATTCCTCGTCTGTAATAACTGCGAATCCCACAGCAGCATCAGTTTTAGAACCATCTGTATAAATGGAGAGTGTATTTGCATGCATTTCTTGGTGTTCCGGAAAAATTTGTTTGATAGCAAAACTTGGAATTTCCTCCTTCTTTAAATCAAATAATTCATAGCATATATGAGGTTTATTCCATTTCCAAAAAAGGTGTTGAATTTGATAAGTGGTTCAGGAATTTTAATGGTGGAATACTATATTTCTCTATGTATATTTTCAGTCGTATAACAAATGAATAAAAAGATCGTGGTCCAACTCTTTTTGGAATGCTGGTATTATTTATAATTCTACTCAATTTTGATGGGTATCTTAATGTCCGCGAATAGAAGTTTAAACTATATTCGACTCTTCTTTGATCAAGTGAACATAGACCTGTTTCACAATACAAAGAAATAACAGGTGTAGTTATAAATGCACCCGTAGCATATCTCAAACCTGCATTATGAAGAGGATCTAATTTTTTCAATGTACTGGCAGATGCAGAAGCATATAGATGCGACCCATAATCAATTTTACTCAATATCAAGGTCTTGTGTAAATAAAGTAATGTACTTCTATCTGAGCCCCACTTGGTATGTGACAATTTCTTCAGTAGATGAAGTACTTTACTACAACTTTTCACGTAGGTAATTAATGTGAAATTTCCAAGTCATTCGTTGGTCAAAATACAACCCCAGAAACTTGGTATGAGTCACAAAATTAATTAGTTTATTATATAGTAGTAATTTCATTTTCGGTACATTTTTCTTATTTGTAAAAGTAATGGCTACAGTTTTATTTGTCGATATAGTGAATCCATGTGCAGTAGTCCATGATACAATAAGATCAAGAGATTTTTGTAATATACTTTGTCCTGTATAAATATCTAAGTGGATGATCCAAATAGCAAAATCATCTACATACAAAGAACACTGTACACCAGTTGGTAGTTGTTTTGTAATGTCATTTATAGCCATAATAAAAAGGGTGGTGCTCAAAACACTACCTTGAGGAACTCCTTCATATTGTGGATACTCCTTAGATAAAACACCATTTATCTTAACTTTAAAGGTTCTTTCCTTTAAAAATTGTACTATGTTTAAGGGTAAAAACACCCTCTCAGTCCAGAATAATGCATTTCTTTTAAAATCTGATGTTTCCATGTCTTGTCATAGGCCTTTTCCATATCAAAGAAAATGGCTGTGGCATAACTATTTGAAGTAAAAGCTTTCCCAATATCAGCGTCAAGTAAAGTTAAAGGATCAAGGGTAGATCTTAGTTTCCTATATCCATATTGTGAAACAGAAAAGTATCCTGTTTTCTCAAGATACCAGATTAATCTGTTGTTAATCATTTTCTCAAACAGTTTACATAAACAGCTTGTTAATGCTATTGGTCTGTAGCTATTTGTGTCATAAGGATCTTTGCCTGGCTTCAAGAATGGAAGGTCCAGTGCTTTCCGCCAATCTTGTGGAAAATATATTTCTATCCATATTTTGTTGTATAGCTTTAATAAATATTGTAAACTGTTAGGGTGAAGGTGTTTCAACATTTCAAGTGATCAAATCTTCACCAGGGGCTGTATTAGAACATGTTGACAATGCCGATAAGATTTCATCCATGGTAAAGCAATCATTGTATGAATAACATTGACCAGTCTCAAAATTAATTGGATTTTTTTTCTTCCTTTTCTTTAATGTTGTGAAAAGATTTTATTGATGAACCTTTGGAGATATTACTTAAATGTTCTCCTAAGCAAGTTACTACCTCTTTAGTATCATATATCAGTTTGCTGTTAATTTTCAAAACTGGTACATGGGATCGAATGTGCTTTCCTAGTATTTTATGCACTTTTTCCATATCTTTCTTAAGGGTGTATCTTTGCACACCGATTTTAGGTAGTTACACCAAGATTTTCTTTGTGATTCATTAAACGTTCGTTTTGCGACAGCACACGACCTTTTATATTCTATGTAATCCGAGTCATTTCTAGACTTTTAAATTTTCTTTGGGCTTTATTACGAGCCTTCTTTGCTTTTTTACACTCCTCATTCCACCACGGAACTGGGCATTTGATCTTCACATGTGATACAAATGGCATTGATGATTCTGCAGCATCAATTACCAGAATTAAAAACATAACTAAAATAGTTTCTATGTCCAAATTATCATCCCATATTGGAACATTCTTTGTGCATTCACCAAAATCTCCCCAATTGGCTTTACTAACATCAAATTTATTGATTGCTACCTCTCCAGTGAAATTTAGAATATTAATCAAGACAGGAAAATGATCACTACCACACAAATCGTCATAAGTGTTCCAGAAATATTTATCTGCTAGATCTTGTGAACACAAGGACAAATCTATGTGAGAGTAACTCTTTGTTCGTTGATCAAAATGAGTTGGTTTGTCTTCATCTAATATGTGGAGTTGATTATCTATAATAAAATCAAGTATAATGTTGCCTCTAGAGTTTGATTTTACATCATGCCATGATAAATATCTTGTATTGAAATCTCCTATAAGTAAAAATGGTTGGGGGAGCTTCTTGACTAAGTCATTCAGCTTTTCTAAATCTATATTATTATTCGGGTTTAGATATATAGAGCAAATTGTTATAATTTCCTCTAGTTTAATCTGAACTGCTAAGGCATTTATTTCAGATGAAACATCATGTACTGTGAAAGGTACATCTTTTCTGACGAGAATCATATTTCCTTTCTGATTAGCAGAGTGAGGTTGATAAGATGTATAAAACTTATTTGTAAAACTGTAGGAAATGGGTAAAAATGTTTCATTGAGGCAGATACAAATTGGGCTATATTCATCAATTAATTTGAGTAATTCTAATTTGTTTTTGTTAATACTTCGAATGTTCCATTGTAATATAAATGAAGGAGTGTCATTATTATTTTTAGAATTGAATTTTACTTACTTACTTTAGTCTTACGACCCTGAGTTGGGAGAATTGAGTCCACTTTATTTTTTGAATTGGAACTTTTGATAATATCTTTGTTGTTGTACAACGGAATTTTGCTTCCTGCACCTTTTCTGTAATCAGGTGTTTTTATATTTGGTTTTCTTTTAGGTTCCTTAGAATTCTGTGAAATTATTTTAGAAGAATTATTTTCAGAAGGGTTTTTACTATTGGTGGTATAAACAATGGTTTCCTCTGAACTTGTAGTTTTTAGACATTTACTACTTGGACTATGAAGGTCGTTCTCTTTCTTAGGCGAGGACGTTACATTGTGTGATCTAGGTCTTTTTCCTATCTCTGGTGGTCCATCTAGTTCTCTTAGTATTTCTTCAATTTCTTTAGTATTTTGTAGTTTGTTTTTGTTATGGATTATCATTTGAGATATATCTTCTTCTTTGTTTTGGCTTTTGTTAAGATGTAAATTATCAGAGATATCTTCTCTCTGTTCATCAAGATGATCATGTACAGCAAGGTTGGACAGTACTTTGAATTTATTACTTATCTCCATGGTATTGCTTTTATCTGATTCTTCTACAGTTATTTGATTTCTGGTGTTAGAAGATTGGGTGGTTTGTGAGACATCATTCGATGTTGTTTTACTTTGGAGTTTGAGTGCATCTGCAAATGTTTAATGGGGAAGTTACATTCCTTCTTCTTTCATGTCTTCTTTAGCTTCCTTGACTGTTATACCATATTTTCTTGATCTGGTAAGGGCTTCTTGAAATATCTGAAATATACACACTCCCTTGCATAAGCGTGGTGTGAACCATTACAATTAAAGCATTTTTTGGGGCTGCTGCAATCATTACTACTATGCTCCAAGGAGCCACATTTAAAGCATCTAGGTGAGGCCAAAGACTTGCATCGTTTTGCTGTATGTTCAAATTTCAAGCAAATCTTACATTGCATAGGTTTTGGATATTCTTCTTTAATTGCTATTTTTTGTTGCCTATTTTCATAAATGTTGGAATTGTTTGCTGTGAAAAAGTTATTTTAGCTATCTTCAGACTTCGTCCAGTTTTAACACTTCTCCTCTCATAGACAATAACAGATTTAACATTATGTTTTTGATCTTGCAGGACTTATTTTAATGTTTCACACACAGATTCATTGGTGTCATTTTCAACTCTAAGTTTATCCAACAACATAGTTCCAATTCTAGTGTTATAATGCGCCTCGTCAGAAGCATTTAGATGATGAATTCAAGTTTTGTAGTTTCAAGTAGTTTTTTTATTCTTCTTCAGATTTAGCTTTTACTATGATTTTGTTTTTTCCACGGAGAATTTAAGATTGTCACAGCCAAGAATTTTCTTAAGTGAACGGTATATAACCAAGTCACTTAGAGGGGTTACTTCTTCACTTAAAGTGAGAGTGATATACTGAGCCCACACTGGAGGAGAAAAAAAGATCCTCAAGGGTCATTCTTTTAAATGTTCTTCTCCTTTGAGATTGAGTATTTGGTACATATGGCTGTAAAGTAGCCATACTAGAGTTTTGGAGGGATTCCATGGCCAAGTCCTTTGAGGAAAGCATAGAGTCATCAGCAGAAATAAGGGGGTTGACATAAAAACGAAGAAATTTAATTCATCCAGATATTCCCATACCCACCATGGAGTCACAATTAGAGGACAGGTCATCCCTTTAATTAGGGCTGTCCTAGGGGTAATATCCGGATATACACCGTACCCCCAGTGCTAAGGCGTCATGATGTCCGTCGAGATCACGACCCGGTACTGAGGACAGGGTTTGACATTAAACTTTCCCCTCGCTCGATCACGTCAGGTACTCGAGTTCTACGGGTGGAGAGGCATGCTGTCCAACTCCACCCTCCATCAACTCAAAGAGAGCAGTCAATTGAATGATCCAAAATCATGCCAAAGTCGTCAACGAAAGAGGAAGAAGGGAAGGGGAAAATTTACAGGAGGAGGAGTGAAGGAGTTAAAGGTCCCAATGATCAGTTGAATCCACAGCAGTGAGAGTAGGTGAAAAGAAGCATACTCTCTCTGCTGTGGATCCCTAAGCCCCCCACCTCGTCAAGGGGTTGGGATCAGGGGGAAGCAATACCAAAACATTATCACCCACTACAAAATTACGCTCCTTAGTCTTTCTGTCAAAAAAGTATTTCATTTTCTTTTGGCTACACAATAAATTTTCACCAGCAAACTTCCAAGCCTTCGTTAATTTATCACCCAAATTACTAACATAATCTAATAAATTTATATCAGGGCGTCCCCCTCCCAAGATTCACGAACCACATCCAATGGACCACGCACACAATGACCAAAAATAAGGCTGAAAGGTGAAAACCCTAAAGATTGACTCGGCACTGACCAAAATGCAAATAATAAATAAGGTAGTTCCTTATCCCATTCGGAACCATTAACCAAACAATACTTTTTTATCATAGACTTCATGGTTTGATGAAATCGTTCCAAAACACCCTGACTTTCAGGATGGTACGGAGAAGAAGTCACATGTTTAATTTTCAATTCAGCCATCTTCTCCCTAAATAATTTACTCAGAAAATTAGACCCACAATCGGACTGAATTACTTTGGGCATTCCGAACCTGGTGAAAAATTCAATTAATACTTCAACAATCTTAACAGTTTTTACATTTCGTAGTGGTATTGCCTCAGGATATCGAGACATCCTATCCATAATTGTTAAAATATACTGATTGCCACTACGAGTTTTCGGCAGAGGACCAACCACGTCAATAATTACCTCTCTGAAAGGTTCAGAAACAACAGGAATAGGATGTAATGGTGCCTTTGGAATTGGCTGATTAGGCTTCCCGACCTTTTGACATGCATCACAACTATTTACAAATTTTTCATCTTAGGCCAGAAATAACTTTCACACAATTTACGAGTGGTTTTAAAAACCCCAAAATGACCAGCCAAACCATTTTCATGAGCCAAGGTCATTAACTCCTTTCGATAAACAAAAGGAACCATAATCTGTTTAACAATTTCACAACCTGTGTTAATAGCATCAAAAGGTCTACTTATTCTGTACAAAATATTATTAATTATCTTGAATCGAGGGACAGTCAAATCAGTAATTTCGCCAGACTCAACTGGCAGGTCTTTAAAATCTGCTTTCTGAGCTGTAATAAGTTCCTTAGTAGTCCAATTAAGTTTATTATCCAACACATCACTATCTACAACTAAGCTATCACTACGATCTAAACTACTCAAATCCACATCAACTACCGACTCGGCCAAGTCAACACTACTAGCCTTCGATCGAGTGACTACAGATATTTCATTACTGGAATTTAATACAATAGGGAAAGTTTTATTTATTAGGGCGACATCATTCCCTAACACCAAATCCACATCTTTAATAGGAAATTTATCAATAATGACCAATTTTAAATAACCTGAAAAAGACGGGCATGATAAATAAAAACTCTCAACCGGGTAAGACCTGACCGTATCTGGAAAACCACTTAACAAAATATATTCCTTATTTGAACATTCTAAATCAATGGGTAAAGATTCTCTGAGAATTAAAGACTGAGCAGCCCCAGGGTCACGCAAAATTTTAACCTTTCTTTGCTCAGTCGAATTCCCAGAGCAGACAAAACCATTAGACAAAAATTTCTGAAAAGGAGCCAGTGACTTATTGCCTAGTCATTGATTATTAGAGTTCTCAGCCACTGACTCGTTCTCATTCCTTCGAATGGCCATTACCGGTCGTCTTTCGGTCCTTTGTGACCTTTTAAATGCATAACACATGCTCTTGACGTGTCCTTTCTTATGACAGAAGAAACAAGTCAAAGTTCTCAACTTCTCCGGGTTATCTGTGGTCTGCCTTCTATAGCTGTTAACAGGAGTAGTACGAGAACCATAATTATCATTAGGCCTGTTATACCTGTTCTGGTGACTACTCCTGTTAACTCTCACCCAACCAGATTTCTCATTTCTGGGTACCTCCCCTATCACATTTTTATGAGAGAGGAGGTACTCATCACTTGCAATAGCCACCTCCTGCAAAGTTTCTAATTTTAACTCTTCGAGGTGTACCTTCACCTCATTAGGCACGGACCTTTTAAACTTCTCAACCAAAATCAATTCTTTTAATTTCTCAAAGTCCGTCACCTCCTTAGACTTTAACCAGTCGCCAGCAAATTGCTCTTTAGCCCTGGCGAACTCTACAAAAGTCTGCCCTCTTTCCTTCTGTAAATTACGGAAGCATTGTCGGTAAGCTTCGTCCAAGGTAACGTAAACTTTTTGGGCCTTACCTAACAATTTACTCTGAATAAGAGTGGTCCAATACTCCTTTGGCCACTCCAACCTTGAGGCTATCCTCTCAAAAGAAACAAAAAACTCTGCCACGCTGACTTCCTGAAAATTTGGGACTAACTTTAGAGCTTCAGTTAGATTAATACAAGGCATTGCAGACACATTATGTTGGGAAGAAGAAGAACCCCTATTACTCAATGCTTGCATAGCAAGTTCGTGCTGTCTCTCTCTCTCTCTCTCTCCTCAGCCTTCAACCTGTGGAGATCTATTTCCATTCTTTTCAACTGAATCTGCCTATCTAAAATTTCTACTGACACTGCTTCCTCCACCTGCCTAGTCTCTGGTTTACCCTCTGCCTTCATCACCTTAACCTTTTCATAAACATTAAGAAGCAACAAGCCCTTCCTAACAGACCCAGGATTTTCAATTTCAACAAATTCTGCTACACACTCTAAATCATGCTTATTCAAGTCTGCCAACCTGTCCTGCCACCCCTCTACACTCAAGAGCTCCGGGATATTCAAATCAGCCATAGTAAATTAATTGCACACAAGTAAATATATAAATGTATCTCACAAAATATACCCAAAAACAAACCAATACACTGTACACCAATAACCACGCAAATATCCTACCATGGTAAAAAAAAAAAAAAAAAAAAATCATAAACCCCGATCAACACAAAAATATAGGAGAGAAGGTATTACTATGCACTGTAGTGACTACAGGATCCGATAAATCCTGGCAAAAGGTCGCCAAATGTTATGGGCCCATGCCCATCAAACCTACACAAGTCTCTTAAAATACAAATAAAGTCACAACCGACAAAGTCCACAATAGGTGGAATGGCCGCAACAGAGTGTACAGAGATGGAATCAAGGAGGAAAAAGAAAAACTGAAAATAAAACCTTAATATTTAATACAAACCTTTAGAAAGAAATGACCACTGAGCCTCTTACAAAATACATTAAATAAACACAAAAATCAACCACACACTGAAAACATCGAATAACAAACACACTTACACCAAATTAAGATAGACTATGCAATTACACTTTAAAGAGAGGGCCCTGAAAGTAATAGAAAGTCGAAAAGTCAGAATAACCTAACTTATTACACTCTAAACCTTTATAAAAAAAAATAAACTGCTTCCCTTAAGTGAGCTCTAAACGGTAGAAGTGGCTAACGCAGCCTTCAGATCACGGGTCGAGGATAATAAAATATTTTCTTGAGACCTTACCAAACGTAAGAGAATTCCCCTTGGCAAAAATAACTGGGCCAAGGGCGCAGACTGAAGAAATCACTTTAACGTCGCCAGACGATCAATGGACACGGCCGTCCGACGGGTAATCACACCTTACCAGTTGGCAGAGCGGTCCCCTTGGCAGAATGACTGAACGAAGGGCGCAGACGGAAGAATGAATCAATCTCCCAAAGGAGGACAGCAGCAGCAACTGAAGAAAGGCAGGTATCGTAATCCAGCGTAAATAAGTTAAGCCCTCACAATGGTCCAGAAAACAACTCTCTCAGACCTGGCAAGACAGCGCCGAATACAGCTCCAGCCAACACCACACGTGAAAATAAAACAAGCTCATTGTAATTAAAACTATACAACAAGTCAGAAATGTTGGGGAGGAGGAAACAGGGTCATTACGTTCCAAAAGAATAATTACTGCCAAAGTGACTTATTCAAAACAAATTAATTTACGTTAAATTTAACACATACTGACAATATATATATATATATATATATATATATATATATATATATATATATATATATATATATATATATATATATATATATATATATATATATATATATATATACTACACACACATACATATATATATATATATATATATATATATATATATATATATATATATATATATATATATATATATAAATGCCCAGAATTTACATGAAAGTTGATCATAATTTATGAAAATTATTAATATAAGTGTTTATAACCTCAATAAAATCAACACTGAAAACTCATATCGGTTTAAATGTGGTTTACAGTCCTGTGTTCATTTTAGGCCAAATGTATCTTAATCATAACTTGCCGATAAAATACAAATTCTGAAGTATCCTTTGGCATTACCATTATCATATCTAACTACCTAATCCACAAAAGGAAAAAAAAAATCGTAGTTCTGGGCGCAACTTTGGAGATCAAGAAATAATTCCTCGATGAGACGAAACAAATCGATCACCATCCGAGCGTGAGTGAATATTAGCAGACTAAATGTTTCTGTGACAAAACTACCCGCCATTAAAGAAATTACTCGCGACGAAATCACCATATTTTTTCACAGTGTTCTTCTTAAGCCAAACGTATCTTAATTATACCTTGCCAATAAAATACAAATTCTCAAGTACCTTGAGGTATTACCATCATCATATCTGAGTACTTAATTCACTAAAACATCACCATATATATGTCGACAATTTCTATATTAGACCATTCAGACTTCGGCTTCCACTCACTTTCCCTCAGAAACGTCCAATAAAGGAAACTGAAAGGCGTTCCTTAACACATACAGGAAATCAAAAACAGTTGCAGCCCTTTTTACGGTGTCTAAAATTACAATTGTGATAATAATTTAATATCTATATAGCCAACGGACACTGTATCTTAAGTAGCTGCTGGCTAAGACCGACGTCAACATGTACGATATTTCTTTTTTTTTTATTCGTTCTACTGCGAACTTCCTCCTAAATTCGTTCGTTTCATTTTACCTTCGGAACTCGCTATGGCGACTGCTTCGTGACGTTACGGTGACGTATTCCTTATAAAGTCGGTTTAAATGAGGTCTGAAATTAATTATCGTGTAGTTAGGCAATCCACCACCACGCACACCACTTCACCATATTATAAAATCCCTCTTACCAAGGTTCTCTCTCTCTCTTTTTCTGTAAGGCATCACTCAAAGAATCTGGAGCGGAATTTATCTAAGAGGTTTTTAACTATTGCAAGTAAATTCCTGCTTGCAATCTCTTTCTCTCTCTCTTTCGCTTCATCCCTCTTTCTCATTTATAAACCCCCTTTATGAATGGGGTTGGAGACCAAGTCATACTAGAAAAAACCCGAGAAAGTTTGCCACTGCAAGTCTCTCTCTCTCTCTCTCTCTAACCATTTAAAATCAGATAGTGCCAGGATATACGTATACATGTATATTTCGTGTTTATTTAAAGTAATGAATTCAAGATAGAATTAATAATCAAAGGAAAGTATTTTCGATGATAATACACATACTTTACACGACAAAACAATTCAAAGGGGACGAAGGAAAATTTTCTGACTTCATCAAAGTTCTTCCGGGCAGCGCCAGTTTGATCAGCTATACATACATATATACACACACACACACACACACACACACACACACACACACACACACACATATATATATATATATATATATATATATATATATATATATATATATATATATATATATATATATATCACACCCTGGGCTTCGAAAAAGGCTGGTTGTCCTTGGTGATTTGACTGTCAAACCGAGTGTTTTACATCTAGAAAGAGCAGTTTCAGGAGAGTATACTTTTGATGTGATGGAACGGTATGTGAAAATGTGATAATTTCCCTGGAAAAAATATCCTCTCTTAGGTTAGTTAAAGATGTTAAGTTATTATGATCATAGTTATCTAACAACTGTCATTCCGTCTTTGTAGGATAGCAAATGCTTCATGAAATATTGACATATTTGTTTATTATCCTGGTAAAAAATATACAGTAATATATTTTACGGTGAATATTTTTCAATATGGTACAAGCCAGTGTTGTTGGACCAGACACCCAAAAATTCGGAAGGTGGTAAATATTTGATACCATCTCATCAATGGAAACGTCTCTCTTGCAATCTCATAATTATGTGGTTGAAGCAAATCAAATCTTTCGTCGGAACAAAAGACAGATTCTAAGAAACAAAACGACATTTTCTAAATCTTAATAACATTTACGTATTATTTTCGTCCTCCACAGTCACCATCGTTCTTAGTGTTTTTGGTATTCCCGAAAGTTATTAAAACCTACGAAACTATTGCTCATTTCATTCATTTATAAATAAATAAAATATATTTGCATTCGTAAGTGACCGACTGAAAACTTGAAATTTGAGAGTCAGTAGTTTTAATGAGTTTCTGATCCACCTCCCTTGCATATCTTGGTTTCCTGCCTCTTCCCATTGTTTACAAGAAATTCATACTTCTTCATTAAACTGCTTGAAAAGATTTTTATTTCTTTAAAAGTAAACGTCCTTTTATTTGTAAAAGCTGGAAGAGTTAATGTTTCATTAAGGAAGATTAAAAGCCCCTAATATATGAAGAGAATAAAAGACAGGAAATAATATAAGCACAGTAGCCTTAATTAAGCAACATGAACATTATCAAGTACGTAAGTCAGAGGGAGTGAAATTTGCGGTTTTGGTTGTATCAGTAATTCGCCCCAGATGTTATCATAGAATTCAAGGCGTGTAATAATAATAATAATAATAATAATAATAATAATAATAATAATAATAATAATAATAATAATAATAATAATAATAATAATAATAATAATAAGTGATATATGAACCCTCTTTTGAGCATGTTCTGTTAAAAAGAATGGCAGCATCAATGGACCTGATTTTATACAAGATCTTTTCAATTCCTCTTACTCTTCTGTTTTCTTCAAGGCTGATATCTGCTAAGAGCTGGCCTATGTATTGTACATAACCTGGATTAAGGGGAAAAGCAATAGTTCTGGATATAGTAATTTTGACTCTGGCACACGCAGGCAGAAATTAAACACGTTTAACTTCTGCCTGCGTGAACAAGAATAAAAGTGACTACATTTCCCTTTTATCCAAATTTTGTACATCGGCAAACTCTTAGCAGATATCTGCCTTGAAGGAAAGAAAACAGTAAGAAAAACTACAAAGATCTTGTATAAAATCAATTCCACTGATGCTGCCATTCTTTGTAATAATAATAATAATAATAATAATAATAATAATAATAATAATAATAATAATAATAATAATAATAATAATAATAATAATAATAATAAATTCATTTACATGAGAATTAAAACTTTTTTATTTCTAAACATTACCAGCTTTCTATAAACACATTTATAATTAACATTTAACTTGCCTTGAAAATGTATACGTTCCAAACGACAAATCTGTTTCTTACAAAAGCTGTTTTTCTACAAATTCTGCGACATTCTTATATCAAGCTTAATTATTAAAATCCTTTTCACCCTAAAGGTCCATGTTTAGAGACAACTGCTTTCATTTTTGAGCGTTACTTCTTTCGTCCCTCTGCAGAAAACGAATGAAATATTACCTATAACAAATAATGTGTCGCCTTGTATTTTATCTCTCTTTTATTGATATTATTTTAAAATATGTTCCATTCAGTTAAAAGAATAGGCCTCGAGTGATCTAAGGCGGCGAGGCAATTAATGCTACGAAACTGTATGTTAAGTCTGTTTGTCTGCCTATTCATTACAGGACCACCAGAAAGTTGTGTGAAATTGTATGGAAACTTGTCCAAAAATGGGTCTTGAGACTACCAACAAACGATTAGAGTTCGGAACAGGTAGCAATATAACTTTTGGGAGAGGCAGAGGCAGAGGCAGAGGACGGAATGTTAGAAGAGAAAAAGGGAAGTCTTGCGGATGATTGTTCAGCCTTGTTGGGGTTTGCGGTGTCCGTGGAATTCAACAACTTTCGGATTTTACGGCTCTGTGACTGAAGCTGCTGTCTTCCTGCTGTGATCATTCACCCTCCCTCCAAGAGTCGTGTCTGTATCTTCCCCCAGGCGTAAACGTCGCGGCCAGAATAGGCGTCTTTACATTTAAGGAAGAAAGAATGCACGCATCCGATCTAGCTCTTTATTTTTATGTGGAACAAACCAGAACCGCTACACTGGATGCTTGTCGAAAAGTGAGATGAAACTGCATTAAATTTACAGCTAAGCCTGACATGACGCCTCTAACTAAAGTTCGGTAACAAGATACTTTATAAACTGAGGGCATACTGTATTAGTCTATCACCTGAGACTCCAAAATTCTGAGTCACCCCCCCCCCCGTTTGCCTCACTTTCTTGGTACCAGTATGTAGGAAAATAAGTCTGCTGTTCATTTCTACCTGTTTCCAGGTCAACAGTAACCCCGAAACATGATGTCGCATTTCATGATTTTTACACCTTCCCTACAGGCGTTTTTGCACAGCAATTAAGAAACAGCATATCTGGTTTTGAACGTATTCTCCAAACTAAGTAACGAAAACTATTGTAGATCTGAAATAATTTTATTTATTCCTTGCTGAAAACATCTCTAGTAATGACTTTTTTTCAGAAGTTAATGAATAAACTAACATGTTAGATACAGCTTTTCTGGCTTGAAATAGAACACCTGGTAATTTTCTTGATCATAATCAGGAAAAAAATTTGATGTACCGAATATATAAAAAAAATACATAATTTATTGTATATGGCAAACTGAAAAGGACCTTCTCTTCACAGATAGTGATACAGGTAAACCTATCAATATGAATTTTTCATTGTTAAAAGTGGTATTCATTTGGCACATTATGTCATAAACACGTTGCCATGTGCGAACTGTACCAAAGCATCATTAAAGTATGCCATATATCATTTTATTGGTGCACTAGTCCTCAGTGCCCTCCTCATCACTCTCAATATCTGCATTTGTTTCACAAGCATGCACAACTGTTCGCACATTCCCTGGTGCATTGGCATGCATCAGTACAGGGCAGGTTCAAGCCCCTGCAGCTGCAACGTTTAGTCATGCAGGGTGTTTTACAACCACAGCGGGTATATTCCATCAGTACTTTTGGAGCTGGTCCTTTGTCTGTCCAGTAAATGGATAAAGAATCATTAGTCAGAGTCCAGCCATGACCACTTGGACTTGGTTCACCAGGTTCAGGTTTGAGAGCTCGTTTCCACAATGCTGCTTGGTAGTCGGCTCCTTTTATGTGTTGCTTCAGGGCATTCTGAGATGGTGGAAGTTGATGTGACTGGTGACTCTTTACACAAAAGAGAAAATACCGAGCTTCATTGACGCTCTCCACATGGTCAACGCCATAGAGCTTCACAGTGAATTGGTCACACTGACTGAAGAGTTCTGGGCTCTCTTCAGAAGAATCTCCAAGCATTTGTAAAGGCTTTCTAGAGTCTTGATCTTTTTCAATCAAAGCCAGAGCTGCCGCCTTTCCCTTGCCACAGAAAGCACCAGTACTGTCAGTACCTGTGAAAAATATAGGCTAATAAGTCACTGTCACCTGATGGATCTGGTGGACGTTCAGAAGTGTGGACTCTGCGTTGTATGAGGATGCCATTTATACAGTGGGTTGTGTGTTTTTTTTTTTTTTAACGTTAGTTTAACCAGACCACTGAGTTAATATTAACTCTCCTAGGGCTGGCCATAAGGATTAGACAAGCTATTTAAATTCTCTAAGAATTTAATTAAAACTAGCGACATATGTTAATCTAAGAACTAATTAAGTTAATTAGGAATATATTATAAATTATTCTATGAATCTTATATTTTATCGTATAAATGATTAAATTTAAGGAATTTTCAAATATTAAAAAGTAAAAATTTGTCATTTTCTGACAGTATATCTTTAAAGGAATATCTTCTAAATAAAATGTCTCTTTGGATTCTATATTTTGGACATACCTTTAAAATATGCTTTACTGTTATTTGTATATTACATATTTTCACATGGGTATAGGGGCATGGGCGTTACTCATCAGGTAACCATGTGTCAGTTTAGTGTGACCAATTCTTAGCCGTGTCAACATTACTGAAAACTTGCGGCAATTCTGATAGGATGATGGCCACGGGTCTACAGTTTCTTTTATTTCTCTTAATTTATTGTTAAGATTGCTTTCCCTCCAGTTATTTTGCCATTTCTTCTTAATCACCACTTTACTGTATCTATCTAGTATAATCTTCTAATGGTAATAATTCTGCTGATATTGGGAGTGTTCTAGCCTCTTTTGCATAGGTGTCAGCTTTTTCATTGCCTTCTAATCCTATGTGAGATGGTATCCAACACAGAGTAACAGATATCTTTTGCATTTTCATTTCATGTAATGTATGTCTAATTTCATTTACAATTTGATTTTTGGAGTATAAGAGTTTATTGCATTTATTGAACTTAGTGAATCGCTAAAGATGGTTACTTCATTAAACTGGTTTTCATATATAGTTGTTAATGCTGTTTTTATTGCTAGCAATTCAGCAGTGAACACTGATGCTTTGTTATGTAAAGAGGCTTGGCTCTTTATATTGTTTCCGTAAACAGCGAGTCCAACTCCCATATCATCTTTGGAACCATCAGTATATAAATGATTATTACTGTGTGCCTTGATATGTTCCAGAGCATATAGTTTCATAGCAAGTGGGTTATTCAATTTATTAACTGGTATTGTACATAGTTTGTTACATATCTGGGGAGCACTCATCATCCATGGAGGCATTATTTTGTTAAAATTGTAAAATCTAATATTATAAAGATCATTGTTAATAAATAATCTATTAGATCTAATAGGAAAGGATGGGGTAATTTTTGTATTCCATAAACAATCTGGTTTTTTAAATAAATCTTTGGTTTTTGCTGGACTATTTATAATTTTTAAACCTCTGCACATCGTTGTTATTTTGAATTTATAAGATAGTGGCATTTCTCCACTTTCTACAATCAAGGATTGGATTGGTGATGATTTGAATGCTCCGGTGGCTAACCGAATCCCAAGATGATGTACTGGATCTAGCATTTTGAGAATAGTCTCACTAGCAGAACTATAAATTGGACTGCCATATTCTAATATTGGTAGAACTGTAGCCTTCTAAAGTTTCAATAAAATATCTCTGTCAGCACCCCATAAAGTGTGAGCTAATTTTTTAAATATATTTAAAGATTTTAAGGCCTTTGCTTTGGTATGTTTTACATGGGCCATTGTTCAAATGATTGTCAAAATATAGGCCTAAGAGTTTGACTTCTGGATAAAATTTGGTGGGAGTGTTATTCATGGTACGAACTATATCTTCGTTTCTGAGCCAACGTTTATCCCTGTAAAATGCTATTGCTTGCGTTTTTTCATCAGAAAATTTAAACCCAACAGATAATGCCCATTGTTCAATTTTATTTATGGAGATATTTAAGATTCTTTGGATGTGGCACAAGTGGCTTGAAGTGTAAAAAGTGGCAAAATCATCAACATATAAGCTGTTGTTTACATCTTTTGGAAGTGTTTTAACTATATTATTGATAGCTAGTGCAAATAATGTGCCGCTTAGTACGCTTCCTTGAGGGATACCTTCTTTTATTTCAAATGTTTCCGATAATACTGTTTCAATTCTAGTTTGAAATGTTCTTTCTGTTAGGAAATTTCGTATGAAAAATGGGAGTTCACCCCTTAGATTTATGTCATATAGAGTTTTTAAAATTAAATGTCTCCATGTTGTATCATAAGCTTTTTGAATGTCAAATAAGACTGCAACAGTGATTTTCTTTTGTACAAATCCTCTTTTGATTTGATCTTCTAGTGGTGTTAGTGAGTTTAGAGTTGAATGATTTTTCCTACTTCCAGACTGAGTGGCTGCTTGAACTTTATTTTTCTCTAAATACCATTTTTCCATGAGTTTACAAAGACAACTAGTTAGTGATATAGGTCTATAATTA
This sequence comes from Macrobrachium rosenbergii, assembly GCF_040412425.1. Lineage (NCBI taxonomy): Eukaryota > Metazoa > Arthropoda > Malacostraca > Decapoda > Palaemonidae > Macrobrachium > Macrobrachium rosenbergii. Next base: position 510,955 of record NW_027100720.1, on the reverse strand, counting down.
TTTACTGATGTTGGATCTTTGTCAGGTTTGGGTATAGGAATTACTATAGCATGTTTCCATGCTTTGGGAAGTAGTTTCTTTTGCCACAGGTGATTATAAAATTTCAATAAGTATTCTTTGGCTTTAATGTTAAGATGTATAAGAAGTTCAAAAGAGATATTATCTTTTCCTGGGGCAGAGTTACTACAAGATTTTAATGCAGCATCAAATTCTTCTAATGTAAATGGGACATTGTAGTATAGTTGCTGACTTGTTTCAAAATTAATTATAATTATTTCTTCATTCCTTTTTCTATTTCGAAAATGTTCGGCTAAATTCAAGCTATTACTTATTGATTCTAGGTGGCGACCTATTATATTTGATATTTCTTTTAAATCATGAACTCTTTCTCCATTATGTAATGTTGGGGATCTAGGTGATCGACTATATTTGCCACTAATTTTTCGAAATCTATCCCGCATTTGTTTAACAGTGTCATTTGAGAAATTGGAAACGTAATTATCCCAAGATGACTTCCTATTACTAATAACTTTTTTCCTGAATTGAGCAGATATTTTATTCAATAAAGGTTTGATATAATCAATTTCCAATTCTATTAAGTTAAGTTAAGTATATCTTAGTTTAACCAGACCACTGAGCTGATTAACAGCTCTCCTAGGGCTGGCCCGAAGGATTAGATTTATTTTTACGTGGCTAAGAACCAATTGGTTACCTAGCAACGGGACCTACAGCTTATTGTGGAATCTGAACCACATTATAGCGAGAAATGAATTTCTATCACCAGAAACAAATTCCTCTTGTTCTTCAATGGCCGGTCGGAGATTCGAACTCGCGACCAACAGAGTGGTAGCTGAGAACGGAACCCGCTCACCCAGCGAGGAACTCCAATTCTATTAAAACTAAGACTTTCAATGTATATGTATATCTGTTACTTTGATATAATTTGTTATATCTTTGGTTTAGTCTGTCTAATCGTCTACTTATTTTGTGCTTCAGTTTGATAATTTCTGAAAGTTCTGTAGACCACCATGGAACAGGATTTATTTTTGGTTTATAAGTAGTCATTGGTATTGATTTGTGTCCAGAACTAATTACAAAATCTGTAAAATATGAATTAATTTCATTGTGATCATTGTTACTTTGGAAAGGGGAAACATTTTTGGTAACTAAATTATACTTTTCCCAATCAGATGATGGGGTCCCATGAGTTTTTGAAAAGTATGTTGGGGTTTCATTTTCATTTAAACAACAATAGTTGTAATTAAGTATTAGATTTTCTATGTCTTTACCTGCTCTATCTGCATCTATGATACTGGCATCCCATAAAGGGTGGTGAGCATTAAAATCACCTAAAACTAAAATAGGTTCATTGAACTGTGATAAAATGTTTGATAAATCAGCCATATCATAATTTTCATTAGGTTGATTATAAAGATTGCAGACTAAAAAGCTAGATTTGTTTGTTAGATGCAGGCGAATTGAAGAAATTTGAAATGAATTACTATCAACTGTAATTTTATCATACGTTACACGATTATGAACATATATTGCTGTTCCTAACTTGCCTTCTCCTGAAACGGAGGAGGCTAGAAAGTAATTACATATTGATGGAACTGGATCATTAACATGTTGTAAACATATGCACATTGGTTCATGTTGTTTTAGGAGTCTTCTTGTTTTCAACCCGTTTATGTTCCATTGAATAATAGTATAATTGAATGGGATGAAAGTTAAATGATTTTGTATAGTTGATTATTAATTTTTGCAATAATTTTTAAACAATGGGTAATTATTCTCTTAATTAGATTTAATTTTCTTTTTGGTTTTTTGACATTTCTGTGTAAACTTCTGAATCAATAGATAATTTAATTTCTTCTTGTCTGGCTATGAAATTGTCTAATACTGCTATTTTACTCTCACGATAATATAGCAAGTGTCTAATACACATACAATCTTTGGTATGTAATTCTAGCTGACTTGAGGTATTATCTTTTCTAGTTAAGAAATTCCTTATTACGTTTGTCAATTTTTCCTTATTTAAGGGTTTCGTTTCTTTGCAATATTGCAAAAGCACTTATGGCATCCACACCTTTCATGACGAGGTTCAGTTTGTGGTGTTATACCTTCTTGCTACACTGTTGACACTCACAATTATCATTTTGCCTTCCTTGGATTGATTGAATTTTGTCTTGAAATTTACTTGGAAACACTGGTGAAGGACTTATTTCATCAACGTTATCTAAATTAGCGGATGTTTTCCTGTTGAGTTTGGGCATTTTTTTTCTTCTTGGTGTCATTGGTGTTAACCTGAGTTTTTGGGGGAGAAATTATTTCTCTACCTCGTTTTCTTCTTGTTTCGACAGCATGGTTTTCTTCCTCTTCAGAGTCTATTGATTGCAATTCTTCATCTTTCATTAGTATTTCATAAGGGTTGCTTATTAGTACTGTGTCACTAGATTCTCCAAGAGACTTTATGTTAATTTCTATGTCTGTTGACTTTGTCTTTTCTTTATCATTTGCTTTTTCAGGTATTTTAACATTTTTTTGGGGTAATACTTTTTCTACGGCATATCTATATGATTTATTTCTAGTAGGGACCATTAAACCTCTTGATTTCAATTCTTGTTTTCCTTCTGGAATTGACATGCCAGACCTGCTTACTAATAATTTTAGTTCAGTGTTATAAATGTGTCTTGGTATGACATGATATAAAATGGAACCTGTAGTTCCATTTAAATTGTAATGTATATGGACCTGGCAAAAGTATATATATATATATCTGCGTGAGAACGAGAGGTGTTGTTTGTGAATCACAGATCTAGCCCTTCAAGTCGAACATGTCAGCAAAACATGTCAGCAAAACACGTTAGCAAGTGTCCATGTGTTGTTTGGAAAACAGTATGTCAGCATGGGCCACGACCTCTTTGTTCTGAGCTGAGAGCAGTCACGTAGGCAGCCAAGGAATCCTTGGGAACGAGGTCATTGTGCGTTCGTGTGTGTGTGTAACTGATAAGTCTTGTTATGATGTGGTGTGGAAGTTTTAAGACAGATCAAAATGGGATATCATCCTGTGTAGACACACTGTTACCTTGTTGTATAATAGTCCAGAATATAACACAGAATCCCATTATGGAGTTTGTCTAAGTCCTACCAGAAGAACTTTACTATTCCCAAGACGTAAGCTCAGTTCAGCCATGGAGAAATCTATGAAGATGATAATCATTTTCTCTGACTGTATCCAAGACAGTCTACGTAATCGAATGTAAGAGAGGATACTCTGGCAAGAGTACCTTACAGTTTGGTGGCAGCAGACCTACATTTTTGATGGAAGCAGAAAGGAAGCTACGATTAGGCAAGATGCCAAAACAACTATAGACAGACGTCATCTTCATCAACTACATGGTCAACATCGGACGAACGCTTGGGTGCATCAAACGTCTTGGAAGATGAAGGAAAACATACAACACCAAAAGGTCGGAGTCAACGCACTTAGAGAGAGAGAAATCACCATCTGACCTTGGTCATTCATCCTTCTCGACGCGTCAGAGAGAGAGAGAGAAACATCTGACCTTGATAAAACATCTACAACGCTTGAGAGGAAAAATACATCAGCTTCTCGACGCGTTTCAAATGCAGCGACATTCCACATCAACATATCTCAACAGAAGAAAATTCAACATCCACAGTAGGGTCCTTCCGATGACGTGTACCTGGACGGGCGGAAGTCGACGGCAGAGGAACTTCGTCAACCTACTTACGAGAATCCAATATAAAGCTAAGTACAACCTTATATCTATACCAGTTAGTAATCTCATCTTGCAGTTGTTTCCTGACTCGGGCGGCAGGTTGCTGATATAAGGTGAGCGGTGCCGTAGGTTAATACTCTTTCCTTGCAGAAGTAGCGGTTCCGGGTATCTCATTTTTTATTTTTTGTGCTCTTTATTTTTTACTCTTGACACATGGTTAACTCTGTTCTTTTTCAGAAAGTGCATTTATTACTTATTGATAGTTGACTATATGATATGTTTTTCATAGGTGATGTTATTTTTTAGCGAATATATGAGTCTCTGTTGGGATTTACTTGCGTTCCTGGTATAGATATATGAGGTTACGTAGCGGCCGTGTTTATTCATATAGGTTTCAAGATCACTTAGAGAATAGGCGTGCGGCTAGGAGACTTAATAAGAAGATGACTCCTCCAAGCCCAGGTGGGGGTAGTCCTCCTAACCCAGCTCCCCCACAGAATCCTGTACTGACGGTAGTTAATGCTAGATCGGCAATTGTACCGTTTGCAGGTCGGGTTAATGGATTTTTGACACAGGGTGCCGAGTCTTGGATTTCATCTGGAGACGTTCACCTGGCGGCAAAGTCCATTACCGATCAGTCTATACAATTGCAGGAGGCAAAGAGTTTATTGACTATGCTAAAGGGATGCAGGTGCGCATACCTTGGGGAATATCTTTTAAAGAAACAAACACTTGGGATGCTTTCAAAACCAAGCTGCGTTCCATCTGTGGGAGTGAGGATGCATTGGATGAAGTTCTTGCTTTACGTAATGTAATAAAAGTGGCATTTATGACTAATCTCAGTTTGGTGGATAGGGCAGCTCTGATAGGAGATAGGCTCGAAGAATATAACGGGCAATTTGATGCTTCAAGTTGGGTCAATGGTAATATGCATCTCAGTTCCAAATCTCTTTGTAGGTTGTTTTATTTGACACTAATAACAACGATGTTACCTGAACCTTTGATTAAGTGTTTTGATGAGAAATTAACATCAGATAGCACAGAATTAGATATCTATAGACAAATTCGGAAACACTTGTCCAAGTGTACAGATCTCGATCCTTCTCTAGTTCAGGCTTTTACTAAACAAGAAAACAAACATCACACCTCTTCATCACCGCAACAGGTTAACTTGGTCACTAATAATTCATCAACAGTCGTTTGCTTTAATTGTAAACGTCCAGGGCACATGATAAATGAGTGTAGGACACGGTATTGTTCAATTCATAACAGTTCATATCACGGGTATAATCAGTGCAACGCTAAGAAAAAAAGTCCAAACAGTAACACAAACACCCAAAGTGCTGGTAATGATACTAGGAAGAAACAATACCATGGGGAAAGAACAAACAATTCAAGCAGAATAGTAATGTAGGGCAGAAACAAGTACAGACAAATCGTTCCTCAGGAAAATCAACTCCAAACTCAGCAGTTCAAAATAACCAGGCGTCAGTGAATTTTCAGAATGCCAGCAGGACAGGCAAACACCACGTAGCCAACTTAAATGGGGAGGAGAGTGATATTGGGTTATCATCACTTTTTGAATCAAATAATAAATTTAATATTCTCCAAGATATGTGTGAAGAAAAGAATTTTCCAGAAATTGAGGTAGATTTTTCCAAACATGCAGAGCGCGGTCCCGTAGATTTTTGCAAAATTCACGCTATTATTGGTTCAGAAGAAATCAGGCCAACTTTGCATGCAGTTAGCTTAGAACATAAACATTTCACCTTGTTTTTTGATTCAGGTAGTCCACGTAACATAATGGATTTACGTACTCATCACCTGTTATTTTCAAAATTTCCTATCGAACGCGCCAATATTCGTTTGTCAGGAATAGGTAATAATGAATTGGAAGTAGTGGGAACATCTCAAATACAATACAGGTTGGGGCAACGTACTTTCACGGACACCTTTATCGTTATTAGTAATATTAGTATGTACCCAGTAGTTATTATGGGTTATCCATCAATGTCATTACATAACGTAATTTTGACACCCGCAAAACACGGAGTGTTTTATAAAAAGGAAATTCTATCGGTCTTCACACACATTGAAATCTGTTTTGGATCAGAAGGAGACAGTCAGTGAGAAAGTAATGCTTAATACATAGAAGAACCAGTCACCTGTCTAAAAATGTTTAAGTGATGAAATTGTTAGAGCCACCCAACATAACTCTCAGGCACCCGTCATTGCTGCGTTCACACAAATCATTGAGCCATAACACACCATCGTATCTGACGGCCAAACACACCAGGGTTAGAAAAAAAATACCAGGCTCAGAGGTTTTAATTCTTCCTGACACTTTAAAAATCAATGGGCTTTCAGTCACGCAAGCGTTGTACACAGTAAATTCTGATCATCGGGTCAACATTGAAGTTTTTAATCATTTAAATGCTGCTTTAACAATACATGAAAATCAGCATATTGTCAATATCGAAGCATATAAACATCGAATCCTTACAGTTGCTGAAATTAATTCCACTGAATCAGCAATAGATGAATCTTTTTAAAAATAATTAAAGGCAAAATTGAAGCAGACATCTTAGATAGGGATATAAGTAAGAAATTTTTTGAACTTCTATCCAAATATAGTGATGTTTTTTCTACAAGTACTGGAGCTTTAGGCAAAACAGAAGTCATCGAACATCAAATTCGTTTAAAGGATAAGGACAAAGTCATTTATGTACCTTCATATCGTCTACCTGCCAAATTTCTGAATGAGATCAATGTAGAGGTAGATAAAATGTTAAAAGAGGGGGTTATTAAGAAATCTAACAGTCCTTATAATTTTCCCTTGATAGTAGTACCAAAAAAGGATAAAACCTGGAGGATTTGTGTTGACTTTCGCAAGCTCAACGACCAAACTATCCCTGATCGTTTCCCAGTACCATGTACAGATGATATTTTATCTTTATTAGGGCAAAATAAATTCTTTACTTCCTTGGACTTACTTAAAGGCTTTCACCAGATACCCTCAGCTAAGGACAGTACACCGTACACTGCTTTTAGTACAGCTCGGGGTCACTACGAATTCCTATGTATGCCATTTGGGCTACGTTGTGCCCCTATTACGTTCACTAGAATGATCAATATAGTGTTCGGAGATTTACTTGGGAACATTCTCCGTGCTTATATGGACGATCTAGTAATCTTTTTCTAATTCTTTAGAAGAACATCTAAGTAAACTAGAAATAGTCCTTCAAAGGTTAAGAGAACATCATTTAAAGGTAAAAATTTCTAAATGTGAGTTTTTTAAAGATGAATTAGTCTATTTGGGTTTCATGGTATCTCGGCAAGGTCTTAAAGTAGTCCATGATAAAATCTCTGCTATTAGTAAATTTCCCGTTCCTACTAATGTTAAAGGTATACAGCAAGTTTTCTCGGGGTTTCGGGTTATTATCGTCGGTTTATCCGAGATTATTCAGTAATAGCAGCTCCTTTAACTGATCTTATAAGGAAGGACGTAATTTTTAAATGGGAATCCCAACATCAAATCGCTTTTGATACCTTGAAAGAGAAAATTAGTTCTGCTCCTATTCTAAAGTTTCCCGATTTTACTAAAGAATTTATTATTGCAACCGACGCATCAGATCAAGGGGTAGGAGGTGTGTTACTCCAGTGGCATGACAACAAGTTTTTTCCCATTGCCTTTTATTCTCGCAAACTAAAAACGTCAGAGAAGAAATATGCAGTAATAGATAAAGAATGTTTAGCGATAGCTAATTCGTTGGTACATTTTAAATATATAATCTATGGGTACAGTGTTAAGGTTCTGACTGATCATAAGCCCCTTACTGACTTTTTTTAAAGGTTTCAATCATAGTCCTAAAAGAACTCGGTGACATATGATTATCCAGGACTTTGGAGCTAAAATTGGATACTTACCCGGTAAAGCAAACGTAATAGCCGATGCGTTATCTCGTAACCCAGTACCAACTCAATCATTACCATTCAATGATCTAGAAGAAATTCCAATTCCTTCGCAGGTCATGAAAATTGCTATCGAAAATGGTCAATCTTTAGCCCAAACAACAGAGAATATTACAGATATAGGATGGAATTTAGATTCAGTACGACAAGAACAAATGAAAGATCAGAAATTAAGAGTAATAATAGACGCATTAAATAGGAAACCAGATGATAAGGAATATGTGAAATATACTAACCAATATTTCTTGGTTAAGGATAACATTCTATGCCGATCTGTGGCTAGGAGAACCAGGAGTTCAACACAGTTAACTAACGACCAGGTGGTTGTACCAATCACTTTAATCCCTACCGTTCTGAAATGGTTGCACAACCATCCTTTGCATGGTCATCCTGGGTTCGAAATAACATCCCAAAAGGCCAAGTCTTTATTTTACTGGCCTACTATGTTAAAAGATATTAGGAAATATATTAAAAACTGTGATATATGTTTCCGTCATAAGGGCCATACTAAGAATCCTGTAGGTCTCGGAACTTATCCTGTGCCTAGCAAACCTTTTGAAAGGGTACACCTTGATTTATTGACAGGTTTTTACGAGACAGACCGGGGGAATAAAAACCTCTTAGTTATAATAGACGCTCTTACACGGTATACTGAACTAATACCATTAAAAAGTAAAACAGCTATTGAGTGTGCTAGGAAGTTTTATGAGTGCTATATATGCAGACATGGGATCCCAAATATGATAATCTCCGACTCGGGAGGAGAATTCAATAATCACTTCCTTAACTCATTGTGTGAGATTCTGCAAATAAAAAAAATCAATACGATGATCTACCATCCTGAATCTAATGGTTTGGTCGAACGTGTTAATAGAAAGGTGTTAGACATACTGCGTGTAAACATAGGCGGTATGGACCCAAACTGGGATATTGCAATACCCACTGTGTCCAGTACCCTAAATAACAATTATCATACTTCAATCCGTATGTCTCCCCATGAAGCTGTTTACGGGATACCTGCTAGGTCACCTTTCCACATCCTATCACCGACAACTAGTTTGTCAGATCCATTGAAGGATATAATAGATGTTTGGAGTAGATTTCAAACACTATCAAAACCTCTTACAGGCTCAAGCGAAGAACGCACATGATAAAAAAGCTAAGGTCACAAAACCTTACCAAGAAGGAGATATTGTATATGTACAGGTTTATGTTAGGAAAGGGCTAAATTGGAAGTTATTGCCTAAATTTGAAGGTCCTTTCATCAGTTATAGAAGTTTTAGTGGGTAACCGACTTAAAATTCGCTCTGAAATCAGTCCGATACAACGGATGTTCGAACAGTTAATATGTGTCTATCTCTCATGTGAGGGCTTAAGACAATGGTTTGTTTTGAAAAAATTAATTGTTCTGAGATAATTTTTCTTTAAACATTTATATATCATTTGAGTTGTACAGTATGTTTTTTTTTAAATACATTCATTTACAAATTAATTTACTTATTTTTTTTTTGCAGGCTCCAACATGAAGCTTGTCAAATTATACCCGGTGCACTATTCCTATCAACCGTTGTGTTTTTGTGATTGGGAAGATGTTCTGAAATAACTTTACATCATGGTTCTATTGTATGAGAAATGAATAATTTCTTTCTAACTGACAGTAATATAGTTTTAGAAGTCAATATGAACGCTATTTTCACTAGTTGAAAATGATGTACTGGCTCTAAAATCAGAATTGACTCTTTTGCTCAATCCCTTGAAGATTTGCATAAATCTTATTTATTTAACAATGATCCAACGTCGCCTAATCAAGTTAGTGACACGGTTAATATAGCTGTATTTTTTGGGAATTAAGGAATAAAACATGCGAAGCTGAAATCTTAGCTCGTGATTTGCTTATGTGGTCAATGCCTCATGAAGCTACAGAAAGGCGTAACCCACTTGTTTTAGTTCACCACATTCAACTACCCACTTGTTTTAGCGGCATTAAACTTGGTTGGTTCCGTAGCTGGTCTTGGTTTAGGAATTTCTAATCGGCTTAAACTTCGCGATCACGGGGTTAAAATCGAAAATCTGGAACATCAACAAGAGGTATTAGCAGGAGAACTAAACAAGCAAATTCAAGCTTTGAACGGTGTAATTAGTAAAGTAAATGAACAATCACGACGTTTCAATCAGGTTCATGACATTCAAGTTTTGTTAGCAACTTTGATGTATTATCATACTAAAATTGATCATGTATCCTCGAGAGTTTCAAGCTTTATCGAAAAATCAAAAGATTATGTAGAAGCTATAACACTTGCTGCTAAAGGCGTATTGTCTCCTCATTTGTTACCAATTAAAGATCTTGCTCAAATTATCAGTAATGCTCATGATAGAATGCGTTATGTTCCAGTAGTAGCTTTTCATAAGATTGAATTTTATTACAGTTTGATCACAGTTAAAGTTGACCTTGATAAGATCGTAATCGACATTCCTTTTAACCCATCAGATGCGTGGAAAGCGTATGTATCTAACATCTCGACGCCTATTATTAATAATCTGTCAGCTCTAGTATTCGTTTCCGCCAATGAGGAAACTTATACGGTAGTCAGAGATCAAGAACTGTTAGATGATTGCTATGATGTTATGGGTTTTAAGGTGTGCAAGATCGATTTGTTTGAATTCAGGAATATTTCTAATGTGTCCTTAGATTCATGCGAATTGGACTTAGTACTTAACAGAACCTCTCCCCATACACATGAACATTGTTTGGTGGTTTGGTCAGGTATAACGACAATTAGTTTCGTCACAGGCTTTTGAATGGTACGGCATTCGTCTTCTCTGCGGAAGCATACAACATCGTTTGTCCCGACGGAACTAGGGTCATCGGGAAACATGTTCGTCGTTAATGATGGATGCACCGCCTCAACATCGTCGCTAGTTATCCACGCTGCAAATACTATCATCCGTGGGCGTAATTTCTTCATCAATACATCGTGGGGGAACACAAGGCTGCAAAGTCTGACAATTCCCTACAGTAAACCCGTCGAAAACGCTATTGCAGCATTGGACCTGTTTTCTCCTGTGCATCGTTTTGCTGTTCGCCACGACTTTATTCTTCTCTACGTGTTAATTGCCGTTGGTATGTTGCTTGGATCCATGGGCGCAATTGCCAGCGTAATGTTTTGGAAAAGGACAAGAGGGTTGAAGAAGGACATTGCGAAATCCTGTGATGCTCGTAGGTCCCCATTAGACATAAGTAATTGGGTGTTTAGGGTTAAATAGTGAGATAACTGGCCATTATTTTCATTAAAACCCGACTGCACAGAGAAAGACTGAAAAGGTTTTTATTGCAGGGGTAATAAATGCAGGGAGAAGAAAAAATTGGTGGTATTAACTATACTCTTATATAATGGCTACATTTATTTCTTTAATAAACTATACTACATATGTGTCAATATATATGTTGTGTAGTGGCATGTTGATCAATCAAGATATGCATTTCATAATCTGGTTGTCCATACTGATTAATCTATCAGGATAACTATTTGGTTTTATATAATTATCTACTTTAAATAACCTCATCATATGATTATTATTATTTTGTCTGGATACATTTTTAGGCATTGATTTTAATCTTCATCTTTGCATATGTATTCATGTAACTTGTATACAAATATTTTTACTACGTTATACGTACTGTTTTTACATAGATTATCTATATATGATTTATGTATCTGTTATTCATTCGCATTATCAGTATAATGAATATTGAGTTGTATAATTTTTGCTTTGCTTTTTGAGTAGTTATAGTTAGCTCGTGAATGAATGTTTTGATGATTTCGTTCCTATTATGTTTTTACGTGGCCGAGCAAATGTCATAATTAGACATGTTTTAAAATGGAATCATAATTCCATTAATGTAATTTAAGCGGACTTGGAAAAAGTATATATATCTGTGTGGGAACGAGAGAGGTGTTGTGTATGACTCACAGATCTGGGCCATCAAATCGCACATGTCAACAGAATGTTTGCATTGTGTTGTTGTTTGTAGACAGTATGTCAGCATAAGTCAGCTTCCTCTTTTTGTTCTGAGCTGAGAGCTGTCACGTAGACCGTGAGAATTCCTTCGGAACGAGGTCATTGTGTGTTCGTGTGTGTGTAAATCTGATAAGTCTTGCTATGTAGTTGTATAAGTGTTTTCAGATAGATGATAATGGGAAACCATACTGTGTAGACTCATTGTTACTCTGTTGTACAAAACCTCATCCAGAATATACACAGAATCCCATTATGGAGTTTGTCTAAATCCTACCAGAAGAACTTTACTATTCCCAAGACGATAACTCATTTCACAACTATGGAGAAATTGAAGATGATATGACATTTTCTCTGACTGCGTTTTAAACTCAGTCCACGTAAACAAACGTAAGATGAGGATACTCTGGCGGAGTACCTTACAACATATTACTCGTTTTCCGAGATGAACAGGCTTATTATTGCATCATCATACGAGGTAATGATAATTTCTTTAATTTTTACAGATTCATATTTGTATTTAACGGTGTTAAAGGTCAGCTGGAATTAATGGCAGTAAATGTTGTAACAACTAGGGCAGGTTGACCCAATCTATTTAAATCCGCAAGAGCGTTTCTATGATTGCGGAGTACCGCGATAACTTCAGCGGCAAAACACAAGTAACTGGATGTTTTTAACGTTGCCAAAAAAAAAAAAAAAAATAATGGAAAGAGTCTTACATGTCAAATTTAACAACAGCAATTCTCTCTCTCTCTCTTCTCTCCATTGCTAAAACTTATATACAAATATAGTATCGATCAATCTCTAAAAAAAAAAATATTGAAATGAGTAGCTCTACATAAAGGCCTAGTAGTACAACAACACTCTCTCTCTCTCTCTCATCTCTCTCATCTCTCTCTCACCATAACATTGCATTCGTTCCTTTATTGTTCCCCAAGTCTTTCGTTGGACAAAGCTCAAATTTAACTCTTGATTTCATTATGGAAGATCGCGTTTCCGATTATGCAAGCACTCCGTTCATTGTGGTGTCATAAATTCATATGTGCAAGGTTACTTCGTAGGTTATGTGGAAAAATGTTTATTTTGCTCAGAAATGTCGCTGCAAATTACAACTTGAACGAATACTGTAAAGCTTACTACTGCATTTAAGTATCAATGATTTCAGAACCGTAGAATATGATTGAAAGTTATAGGTCAAGCAAAAAAACAAACACAATAAGACTGAAGCTCCTCCCCTTTCTAAAGTTGCCAGATGTCTCATTATTTAGCAATATACGTCCGAAGATTTAAAAAAACTGTATCCTCACTTTTCTTGCCGAGTGTACATCAAGAAATTTCCACATTACACACACACACACACACATATATATAATAGGTATGGTTCCATAGTCATTATGTATATATATATATATATATATATATATATTATATATATATATATATATATATATATATATATATATATATAGTATATATATATATATATATATATATATATATATATATATATATATATATATATATATATATATATAAAGTGGACGTAGGAACATACAACCATGTCCTCAACAACCAGGAAACATCGTCACATCTAAGCACAGAAACCCCGGAATCCCGACGCGATTAGGAGAACCTCCCTGCAGTTGGGGAGAGCTTGGCGAGCTTTTGGCTTTGGAGAGCCTTTGGTTTAGGGGAAGAAGGATCAAGCGAAGACACGGGATCAAGATTGCTTGTTAAACCTTCCTGAAACCAAGACTGAAGTAGGTCTATCCTGGAGAGCATTTCCAGGAACATGGAGTCGAAGGCAAATTGAAGAAGGAACTTTCATCGACTTTGTAAGATAGGGTTGTTTTTAAAAAAAGTGGTTGCTCGGAAACTTCTAAAGACATTCCGCTCTGGTATAGGATACACATAAAAGTTTAGATAAGAGCATTCATTTTAGTTTCTCCTTCATAAAATATTAATATTTTTTTTTAGATAAATTTAGCGTTATTGATACATCCCTGATTCACAGTACAGAGAAAGGTAGAAACTGGATCGTTAAATCAAATTTCAGTGCGAAAGGTTTTGGATTTCATATATCAACTAAACATAATCGTCGTTTTTAGACTGCAAGTAATTTGAAGCGATGAACAACATAAATCGATATTCCTAGTTGCTGTTCCCCATTCGTCCCGAGGGTATTTAATAAAGAAATATTTCACAAACCTTCTATTCATGAGTTATGTTAAAACAGATACAAAGTTGCCCACGTTAATGGTATTTATAATTACGACGGTACACACAAACACACACACACACAGGTAGAGAAAGAGAAGTATTAGGATTAAAATCATACGAAGTATCGATTAACATCTATGTAACATCATTTTGCTGAAGCTCATTAATATTCACTTCACTCAGCTAAATAAATCCTTTTTAAAATTTCATGATGAGGGTTGAAACTTGAAGAGCCGGATCATGCATAATTTAGTCGACACATTTTTTTATGCGTTTTTTTTTTATTCAATTTTTAGTTATAGAAGTGCCAATATAGAATTGGAAATAAAACAGCGAGGCAGTAATCTGTTTAAATGACTTTCTGATAACTAAAAGACTAACACTACCTAGAACAACGTTTTTAAAGTAATAAAAAACATGTTTGTTTGATATACACACCCACCCACACACACACACACACACACACACACACACACACACACACATATATATATATATATATATATATATATATATCTATATATATATATATATATATATATATATATCCATTTCGTTTCTAGGCACAAACTCGTCACAGGCGGTCGCCTCCAGACAAGGGGGCGCCAAATTGCCATCCAAAATTAATATATAAATAAATGAGAGAAGTATTATTTTTACGTGATAATTCAAATAAATAAATACAAGTGTAAACAAGAAAATAAATGAATAATGGAAGTGTTAATACTTGATGCAACGGTGTTTAATGTTTCGGAAAAGTTGGCAAACTGGATAGGTAGATGCCGTCAGTATCAAGGAGCTTTAAAACTAAGACAGCCGCCTGCTCGCGACGCCACCTTAGTTAAGTTCTAAGCATCGTGTTTACTCCAATCTTTACTTCTTTTTTTAAGTCTTCTTAAGTTGTCAACGCAGCTGTCAAGCATTCAAGCTTTTATCAATGATGAAGAGGCAGTCCAAGCTGTCAGGTGCAGCAAACAAGAAAAGAAAAAGGAGGAAGAGGAAAACGAGTTAAAAGAGGTAGGCTAAGTGTGCAGCTGTGTTTGTGTGCATAAGCCTAGCCTCTAGTTTTTATAAGAAACAAAGTTCACTTTTTGGAGATATTTCTGAGTTGAAAATTGAATGAAATCCAGGAGTTATATACCTTATAAACCAATGATCTATAGTTATGGATAGGACATCCATCACTTTTTCGCGGTCAAAACCGGAGGCGCTATTTTGCGTTGATTCCTGTCATAAATGAGGTCAAAATAATCCATAATTATGACGTCATTTCCACGTTTTGGCACCCCTGACTCATTATAAACGGCGACCCCGAATAAATAGGAATAAAGCTGAGAAGATGATTATTATTAATTTTTATTATTATTTTAAATGTTACGTTTTCCTGGATTACTCTAATATCGAATTTTGTGCTATATTAGTTAATATTGACATTTGCCCATTCTCAAGGATTCTCAAGAGGTTAATTGTAACTTGTAGACCCTAAGCATAGGCCTACATGCTGCAATGCAGTGATATTTGTACTATAAAAATTTAGATGTTTATAAATTATATGTTTATAAATTAAATTATATTAAATGCATAATAATTAACATATATTCTATAATTTCTTTTCGTCCAGATGCATTGAAAAAATATCTGAAGCCACGACAGCAACCTGTAAATGCTGAAACAAAGGAGTGTGAGGCGGCCTCGGTGTCACTGCCTTCTTCCCAAGTAGAAGAACCAGGTGAGTGTAACAGATCATATTATGAATGTACTCAGAGATGGGCAGTATTTAAATACTTTGTATTTAAATACGTATTTAGTAGAATTGTATTTACAAATAAATTTTGTTCTGAGTATTTAAATACTGTATTTAACTATTCTAAGTATTTAAATACAATGTATTTAACTACATTTATAGCTAAAATGTAAATAGATTTAAATGTGCAGTCCGTTTGATCGTGTCTGTTTGCCAGTTTATGTGGAATAAGATTTTATATTTGTAAATTTAAGTGTACTACTTAAAATGATTAATGAATGTCTTTTTTTCAATTAGAATTAGTAGCATTTTTGCATTTTTCACACACTTATTGATGATTACTGAAATATAAAAATATGTCTTGTGATTGACCATTTCATTCAGAAGCTATTTCATGTGTGTTTGATTTCTTACAGAAGGAGGACCCAGCACCAGCAGCTGCAGCACACTCAATGACGATGTCCCATTCCCCCAGCCTAAAGATACTTCACAATCAACCCCAATAGGCACAGCAACAGATGTAAGCGAGTACAGTGAGTCTGTTACAGCAGCACCCATTGATCCTGCTGACTGGTCACCCGAGTTGTCTCAAGGAGAGAGGATTGAGTTGGTAAGTCGAGGGCCATATGTAATCAAATCAGAGTTCCCATTCCCAAAGAAACAGGATAGTTGTCATGCCAATACTTCTACAGACAGCTAGTGAATGGGGAGAAAATCAAAAGAACATGGCTGACATATTCCAAGAAAAAGATAGTTTATATGTTTGTTTTTGTTGCAAACTCTTTTCCCAGAAAACATTTAAACTAAGCAGAGATGGCTTTAATGACTGGAAAAACTGCAGTGACTCACTCAAAATGCATGAGAACAGTCCAGAACCTACAAAGAATATGGGGTCATGGAAAGAACTGGAGAGTCGTATTGAAAAGGGGCAAACAATTGACAAAGTTAAGCTGGCACTAATAAACAATGAACGACGTAGGTGGCGAGAGGTACTTACCAGGTTCGTGGCTATAATTCATAGTCTGGCAGAACGAAATCTTCCTCTCAGAGGGTCCACATACACACTTTACCAGCCCAATAATGGGAACTTTCTGAAAGAAGTTGAACTCATGGCTCAGTTTGACCCTGTTCTCAAAGAACATATTGCGAAGGTGCAAAGAGGTGCCAGTCATACATCCTACCTAGGCAATATTATTCAAAATGAGTTTATTGACTGCATCAGTAAGAGGGTTGTGGAGTGCATGGTCGAAATTAGACAATCCAAATACTTTTCAATTATTTTAGATTGCACTCCAGATTTAAGTCACAAGGAGCAATTATAATGTGATAATTGAATAGTTACAGCTGAAGGCACTGCACAAATTAAGGAATATTCTATCGGGTTCCTTGAGGCCGAGCAGACAACAGGAGAAGACCTCTCAAGACTCATACTCAAAAAACTTGAAGAGCTTAATATCCCCTTTGAAGACTGCAGAGGACAGTCATATGACAATGGGGCAAATATGAGAGGAAAAAACAAGGGAGTCCAGGCTAGACTTCTTCAGTTAAACCCCAGGGCTTTATTTGTGCCATGTGGAGCACACACTGTTAATCTGCTTGTGTGTGATGCAGCAAAGAGCTCCTCAGATGCAACTAGCTACTTTGGCTACCTGCAAAATTTATTTAATCTCTTTTCTGCCTCCACTCAAAGGTGGTCGACCCTAAAAAAACATGTGGACACAACTTTGAAATCCTGGGCAGACACACGGTGGGAGAGTCGAATCAACAGTGTTGAGGTTGTAAGATTCCAGGCTGCAAAAGTGAGAGATGCTCTTTTAGAGGTGAGAGCAAGCACTGCAGATCCAGCTATTAAAATTGAAGCACAAGCCTTAGCAGAAGAGGTGGGATCATACCGGTTCTCTATTTGTACGGTGGTGTGGTATGATATCCTTAGAAAAGTTCAAACTGTGAATAAACTTCTGCAATCACAATGCATGCATCTGGATGTAGCTGTTGACATTCTCAAGAAGGCTGAAACCTCCCTTGTTAGCTACAGAGACACTGGGTTAGCTGATGCCCAGACATCTGCCAAAGAGATATGTGAGGAGATGAATGTGGAAGCTGCTCTAAAGCAGAAAAGACTCAGAACTACTAAAAGGCAGTTTTCCTATGAGGCCCCTGATGAACCTATTACCGATGCCTTGAAAAAAATGGAGTTTTCATTTTTCAATGTAGTTGTGGATATGGCCATTGAATCTTTGAGAGAGAGAGAACTGGAATGATGAGTGATGTTGCAAAGAAATTCAGTGTTCTCATAAACTTCTCTGACCTGACATCTAGTGAGCTATTATTATTATTAAAATAGTTTAACCAGACCACTGAGCTGACCATCAGCTCTCATAGGGCTGGCCCAAAGGATTAGGATGGAATGACAAGTCTAGGCTAGAAGCCTAGCACTGGGACCTAATAGGTCACTTGTCAATGATGATAAACGAAAATGAAAATGAAATTAAAAGCTGTAAAAAGGCATACGCTTTCATTCTGGAACACACTCACACAATAAATACATTTAAACTCATGCTCCCATACATACTCACTAAAAAGGTATATTAAAATTTAAAATAGATTAAGTAAAATCATAAAATTTACTTGTTTTAAAATTCATTACTGATTGATTGTTTTTTTCTTATATTTTTCCAATTAATTTGCAGCTTCTCATGAACATTAAAATGGGTGCTATTGAGAACGTTGAAGATTCTGACAAAATTTCTTCTATCGGTCTATTTCAAAATTTGATAATCGCTGCAGGTTATATTTTGGACATTCACACAGTATATGCTTAACTGTTATCAGCACATTGCAATCTGGGCATTTGGGAAGAGGGCCACATGGACTGTTCATTAAGTGTCCATGTGTCAAACGAGTATGGCCTATTCGAAGATGTGTCAGAATTACTTGTGCTTGTCTCTCTCTTTGATATGACGAACTCCATTTTCCAACACTGGATTTTATCTGTTTTAATTTATTATTTTCAGGTTCTTTGTTCCATATATTTTGCCATTTTTTTACAATGACTGTTTTTATATATTTTGTATAGTCACTGATAGGGATGTCTACATTTGTTCTTGTCATGTGGACCGCTTCTTTAGCTGCTTTATCAGCCTCTTCATTTCCCTTAATCCCTACATGGGCAGGGATCCAACATATTTCAATATTTTTTCCCCTTATTATACAATTTATGGAGTGAGATTTTTATATGTTGTACAATATTATTTTTGGGATTATAGCTTTGAATAGCTTCTATAGCACTTCTGGAGTCGCTATAAATTACAAAATTATTATATGAGACTTCTCTAATTATTTTTATGGCCGATACTATTGCACATAACTCAGCTGTATATACAGAGGCTTTGTCTGGGAAAGAGAACTGATACGTTTTGTTTTGGGATACTGCAGCATATCCCACTCCGTATTGTGATTTAGATCCGTCAGTGTATATTGCGTAATGTGGACCTTTTCGGATTATATGTTACACTGCATGTTGTCTTTGGTATTCTGGAGTATATGAATGATTTTTTGATAAATATTTCAAGTGTGTACAAATTCTCATTTTATTCATTGTCCAAGGAGGAGGCAATTTTAACATTACAGGTAATTGTATATACACATTTAGCGACTCAAACAATCTTCTAGCCCTAATTGGGAAAGAAGGTGGATGATTGTTTATAAACACATCTCTTAATCCAAATAATTTTTTGGTTGGAGAATCATTTGTCTGAATTCCCAGAGCACTCTTCATCGTTACTAGCTCTCTATGGAGAGACAGAGGTAGTTCACCACATTCAACTTGTAAAGATGATGTTGGTGATGATCGAAAAGCCCCTGAACATATTCTAAGATCCTCATTATGAATTGGGTCTACCGTTTTCAGCACTGCATCTGATGCCGAGCCATATATTTCACTTCCATAATCAACGATAGACAGCACTGTTGCTTTATACAATAAAGTAAGGGTATGTCTATCGGCTCCCCAAGTAGTGTTCGACAGTTTTTTAATTAGGTTTAATGCTCTTTTACATTTTGATTTCATGTATGTTATGTGGGCTTTCCAGTTCATGTGAGTATCAAATACTAATCCTAAAAATTTTGCTGTTTGGCCAATTGGTATACTATGGTTTCTGATTTTTATGTCTATTTCTTCTTTTTTCCATTTTTTGTTTTTATAAAACATGATTGCTTAGGTTTTATCTATGGAAAATTTAAAGCCTACAGATAAAGCCCATTCATCTATTTTTACTATGCTTTTGTTAATGATTCGTTCTGCATGTTTTATTCGAGATGCTGAATAATATATGGCAAAATCATCCATATACAGGTTACTTTTAATACCAGTAGGTAGATTTTTACTGATATCATTAATTGCTAACGTAAACAGTGTAGGACGCTTCCCTGTGGAACACCATTTTCTAGAGGAAATGTTCTAGACAGAACATCATCTATTCTCACCTGAAAACTGCGATTTGTCAAAAAGTTTTGTATAAACCTAGGTAAATGTCCACAGATGTTGTTGTTTTGTAAAGTTTTTAATATAGCATACCTCCATGTAGTATCGTATGCTTTTTCAACGTCAAAAAAGACAGCTACAGTAATTTGTTTTCGTTCAAAACCTCGGTGTATATGGTCTTCTAAGTTACAGAGAGAATCTAATGTAGATCTGTTACACTGTGACCCAAACTGAGTGGGAGTTAAAATTTTATTTTCTCGTATGTGTGATGTTAGTCGAGCATTTACCATTTTCTCTAGTAATTTGCACAAACAACTTGTTAAAGAAATTGGTCTGTAATTGTTTTACATTACTGGGATCTTTTCCAGGTTTGGGGATTGGAATAATTATGGCTTTACGCCATTCATCAGGAAATAAATTTCTAAGCCATAAGTGGTTATAAAACTCTAACAAGTATGTCTTTGCCAAAGGTGCTAAATGGCATATCATTTCAAAACAAATATTGTCACCTCCAGGGGCAGATTTATTGCTGTTCAACACAGCAAATTCTAGCTCTTCCATACTAAATTTTCTATTATAATATATATCTTCTACTGTTTCAAAATTTATTGTTATTAATTCTATATTATTTTTCTTTGTGCGGAAATGCTCATCTAAATTTTTGTTACTACTTACTTTTGTTAAATTTTCACCTATTACATTACTAATTTCTTTATGATCAAGTATTCTTTTCCCATCTTTTATTATGGCATGTCTAGGTGGTTTAACATGGGTGCCATTTATTTTCCTGAATTTTTCCCATATTTTTGTATGGGAGTATTTTTAGAGCGATCTGATACATATTTTTTCCATGAAATGATTCTTCCTTGAATTACTTCTCTTTTAAACTTTGCAGATATTTTATTATAAAGAGGTTTTAATGTATCAATTTCTAATAATAATATAGTTAGTTTTTGTAAGGTTCCTGCTAATATCGGTAAAGTTTTGTTTAATTTACTGAATTTTCTATTCAAATTATTTAGTCGTCTTCCAATTTGGTGTTTTATTTTTATTAATTCTGTTAGTTTTTCAGACCACCATGGGACTTTGTGTTTTGTTGGATGAGATTTGGATTTTGGTATTGCTTTATCAGCAGCATTTGTAATGAAATCAATAAGAAATTTATTAGTTTCATTATGGTCTTTCAAATACTCAAATGGTGGGATATTCCTGGTGTGGAATTCATATTGTTCCCAATCTGCTTTATAAATTTTATATCGAGGGGCATGTTTGGTGGGGTTATTTTGTAATAAAGAAATTAATATGGGGAAATGATCACTTGTATGCAAGTCGTCTACCGTATTCCAGTCCAATCTGTCTACTATGTTTGTTGTACATAGAGTTAGGTCGATTGAGGAATATGTTCCATGTGTTTTAGAAAAATATGTGCTGATTTCGTTATCATTCATACAGCACATGTCATATGAATCTATGAATTCCTCTATTTTATTTCCTGCTCTATTTGATTCTGTACAATTACAGTCCCACATTGGGTTGTGGGCATTAAAATCACCTACTATTAACGTTGGTTCCTTAGTATTATTAAGTAACTCTTTGAGTTTGTCAGCATCATAATTTTTATTTGGTTGATTGTACAAATTATGAATTACATAATTATCGTTTTTTATTCGTATTCTAATACTCGACGTTTGCAAATCAGTAAAGTTTACAGGTACTTTGTCATAACATACTTTGTTATGTACATATATAGCAGTTCCTAAATTCCCTTCTTCCTCTCTAGATGAAGATGCTAAGGTATATTTACCTATCGTTAATATTGTTTTGTTGACATGTTGCAAACAATATCATTGGTTCATATTCTTTTAATAACCGCTGTATTTCTCCTAGGTGTAATCTGGTCTGTAGACCATTTACGTTCCATTGTATAATATAACTATTGAAAATATTGTTTTATAACGGTCGAGTTTTACTTTCTTTTTTTGTATTATCAATTTGGAATTTTTCTAATAATTTACTCACGACATTCATCTGTTTTTCCTTATAATAGACTAAGTGCTCAATGCACATGCACCCTTTTTCATGGTTACTCAAATCTGTTTTCTTTTTTTCTATATTTCATAAAATTTCTTATAATGTTTGTTAAAGCATCTTTTGTTATGCTTTTGTTGTTATTGCATAATTCAATGAAACAATCATTACATCCACAAGTATTATCATGTGTATTTCTCTTTTCATTTGCTCTTGTACCAATTACTGGAGAAGGAGTAACCTCTTCTCCCTTGACATAATCATTATCTATGGTATGATTCTTTTTCACTTCTTCAGTCTTCTCGACATTTGCCTTCATAGGTTCTATTATTATTTTAGGAGATAAAGGTATATTCTTAGTTTGTTTTTGTTTCTGTTCCTTTTTCATCTCCTTTATCTTTGGTTTAACTGATGTTTCTCTAATAATAGTTGGTTTCTTCGTTTTGGGTGGTGTTCTCTCCAAAGGCCTTTTTTATCTTTAATTTCCAGTCTATCTCTACCCTCTTCTGTTACTTTAGTAGCAGCATCCTCCTGTGTTTCTATCTGCATTAATATTTCAAATGAATTGGATAAAATATTATCCATCTCATTTGTACCTGTTTCTTTATTCTTTACCATTTTATTTTTTATTTCTAAATTATTAATTTTTTCTTAAGATTTACTTTTCTGTGCTCTGTTATTTCTATCTGTTTCCGTTTTTGCTTCATTTTTTGCTCTTGTTATTGAGGAATATGAATGTTTCTTAGATGGATCTTGCATTCCTCTCACTTTTAATTCCAATTTAGCCTCTCTGATAGACATCCCTGTTCGTTCTTGTAACATTTTCAGTTCTGTATTGTATATATAGTACACACATTCTTTGGATCTAGCATGATGATCCTGTCCACAGTTTACACATTTTGGTTCACTACATTTCCATTGTGTGGCATGTTCAGTCAGATCCACAATAAGCACATACAGGTTCATTACGACAGTTTTTTTTTTTGTGTGCCCATACTTACTACAATTTTGACATTGTAGTGGTTTGGGAACATAAGGCCTCAGTTCTCTATTTTGGCCTAAAATTTTTATTTTTGAGGTAATCTTGGCCCTCAAATTTTATTTTTGCAATTTTTAATGTTTATTATTTTGTTTTTACTTGGTATTGTATATACCTCACAGTCTTGGACATTTTGGTATCTTTTTTAAGAGAGTCCAACAGCATTTTTTTGTCAACTGGTTCGTCATTATTTTCAGGAAGTACAATAGTACCCTGAATGCTGTTCATAGTGTCATGCTTCTTTACTTTTACATTTATATTGTCAATACTTTTTATTGATAGATAGTCCTCAGACTGGTTTTTTTGTGGCTTCTATAAGTTTTTTCATTTTTATTTGTCTAAACGGCATTTCTGTCATTGAGTGTCTTTTTAATAAATAGTTTTCTAAGTTTTAGGGCTGAAATTTTTGTTCTGTTTCCATGGTTAGAAATCTTGACCAACTTCCACTCCCAAAGAGGGAGTCGAAGTGAGTCAAGGTTGGGTCAAGTCGATATTTATTTTTTTTTTTATTTGTTTTGTACTGGAGCATAAGGTTCCAGTGTGATTATATTTGGATTTCTTTATTGTTTTTCCAAAGAAAGGTTGTTGCAAGAGGTTCCATCGGTCGTCATCTGTGCCGAGTCACTACCATCAAAGGGCCCAGGGGTACTTGAATCTTTATTTTCACTTATCATAAAGATTTGAGGGAGAGAAAAAAAAAAAAAAAAAAAAAAAATAAAAAAAAAACCTGAAAACCTTAAAAGATATCATCAGCTTTTCATGGAGTTTATTCTTCCACCAATGGCACAAGTGAGAACTGACTCCCAAATGTCCGCGTCCTACCCTACCCCAAAGGGGATGGCACAACATGATTAGAGTGGCTCAAGTGTAAGCCAACCCGCTTGATAGGACTGAGAGTATTTCAAGAATACAATCATCCCCAGCCAAATCATGTTATGGGCAAACCGGATAGAATGCCGAGAGTCCTATCCCTAGAACCAGACCCCCCTGGAATCCACGGTCCAGCCCTAAAGAATAGTTCCGCCTGATACCTCTCAGGTCCGAACACTATCGGGTAGTTGATGGTCCTACCACAGTTCTCACTATTTAGCTTCGGATATAAACCCATTCCCAGCTATGATATCTTTTCCTATTTATCAGGTCCACCAAATTTTATCAAAAGTGGAAATTTCCACAAATCTAATCCAAAACAATATACGATGGCATATGAGACTCTTGGACTCGAACCCAGAAAGAAATTCCTGGGGTTCAAGAGCCCCCTCACCACGTCAAGGTGGTCTCATATTGAGGGGGATCACGAGTACTACTAATGGCATCAGAGCATAGCAGCAGTTTGTCTTTACAGGAAAGGTCGTCAGTTTAAAATTTTGGCATTGCTCTCCGTAATTTCGAGTATTAAAAAGAAAAAAAAGAAACTCACTTTTCTGAGGCAGTAACGAAAGGTCTATCATATCATGAACAGTTAACAAAAGGACGGAGAAATTATGCCAACTGATGCAGGACTTCATAGGAATAACTAACTGTATGGTTACTCTCTCTCTCTCTCTCTCTCTCTCTTTCTCTCTCTCAAATTGAACTTCCATTACTTCTCTGGGAACCCCAAAGTATCTGTACTCCGATGAGGGGCAAGAGAGTCTTTGCTAGCCAGGGTACCGGCCGAGGAGCCATAATCGTTAGAACGGCCCATCCTTCAGACATTGCATTCTCTACTGTATTTCCTCGACTAGGCTTTGTCCGGGTGCTCGGACTTCAATAATCCCCTTGTTAGCGCTGTGGCATTTATGACTGGCTTCCTCTCGTATGTCAGTTATATTTCCAAGAATGCGCTCGTGCTCTTGATATGTGCGGTGTTATTGTGACTTGAATGAAAGGTTTAGCATTCATGAACTGGTTTATCTCTTCCGTTTCTTAGGTTTTTAAGGAATTGTTGCTGGCTGAGGGATATATTTTGAAGTTAATAGTGCTTGAACTGGATCTGGTAACCAAGGATGTTTACTCTCTTGTGTTTAGGGATTTTGTAAAGTTTTCATTTTTTTATGGAGAGTTACGAATTTCTGATAACTTGCAGAAAATTAAATGAACAGTTCATTATCTTGAAGTTGTTTCCGTTTTAATTCTGTAACGGCTGTACATTACTCATTTTAATGTTTTAGAACATTTAATGTAAAAAATGTACATCTCAATATCTTTGAAAAACGGATTAACACAGCCTATTAAAATAATTACCTAACTTCCAACAGAGAATAATTAACTTTGGTTATTCTTTCGTTCATTAGGCAGATGACCATTGTTAGGAACAATCGTTTGCCGATTGTTCCCTTAGTGGATTGTTGCCTCCTTTGTTTTTGTTTGTTTTTAATTGCTGGCGAGTTGACGTCTGTTGGATGGCGTCAGACTTCGTCAGTCAGGTTCTGGAGGGCGGAACGACCGGTGGTCCAGGGCAGCAGCGAGTCTAGTTGGGGTAGCAGCAGCAGCAGCAGGTATTCGTACCCGAGGATCAGAGTTAGAGGACGTCAGTACTGCCATAGGGACGAGGTGGTTGTCGTATCGGCTCTGTCTTGATCGTCCGGCATTGGACTGTGGATGGATGGATGGATGTATGATATTTAGGGCAAAAGCCCAGGCACTGGGGCCAACAAGGCCATTCAGCACCGTAATGGAAAGAAAATAAATTATGTTAAAGTTATGAATTCATGAAGGAAATGATTAATAAATAAAATGAAGTGATGTGACCAATAAAAAAGGGTATGAAGTTTAATGAATGATGTGCTATATACAAAAAAAAAAAAATTAATGTCATTAAAATTCTACGTGATGTAATAAATTAAATAAAATTAAACATCGTTAAAAATTTTAATACACTTTAAAAAGAGATGATAGCAGAAATATCTGCTTCATCTCCCAAAATATCAGACAGGATTTACCCTGAAAATATCTCTCTCTTTGGTTAAAATATCTGGGGCAGACCACCAGAATGTGCTCCACTGTTAGTGTCTCGTCACAGTAAGCACACTCTGGAGGGCTGCTTCCTTCTAAAATAAACTGATGGGTTAGACGAGTGTGCCCAATCCTTAATCTCGTTAAAATAACCTCTGTTCGTCTGTCAAGCTGGAATGACGAAGACCACGGTAGTACATTAACCCTAATATTTCTATATTTCTTATTATTGGCAAGAAGGGAGAAGTCCACCTTTCTTGCCATTTACTTAAAACATAAGATCTAATGGGACCTTTTAGATCTGTATGAGGCACTTTTCTAAAAGAGGTTTCTGATAAAATACTAGCAGCTTTCGCTTCCCTGTCTGCCATCTCGTTTCGCGAATCCCCACGTGAGAAGGGACCCAACAGAAAGAGACTGATTTACGTCGACAATATATACGAAAAAGCCACTCCTGAACTTTTTCAATTAATGGATGAAAGCTATTAAATTTTTAATAGCTTCTAAGGTGCTTCTAGAGTCTGAGTATATGACAAAATTAGAGTCACTACTTTGAAAAACTAAATCTAGGGCAGACACTACGGCTGTTAATTCGGCAGTAAATATTGATGCAGAGTCAGGTAATTTAGCTGTGTACGCTGTATCACCAAGGATAACAGCGCAACCAACACCACTATCTGACTTAGATCCATCTGTATAAATTTTTGTAAAATTAGTATGGGTAACATCGTGCTCTAAGAATTTTCCCTAATCTCTTCTACAGTGCAGTCCTTTTTGTTAAACAGTTTCTTACATATTGATGCTTCTGGGATAAGCCATGGAGGATTTACAGGATATTCTACTTCCAGGACTTTCTGGGATTTAAGGTGATTATTCCTAACATCCTCATTCAGTCGAATTTGGAATGGTTTAGAAGCTCTTGTACCAGAAAAACTTGAGAGTCTGTTTCCTTTAGTGCTTGAAAGGAGGGATTTTTGGGAGCACTTTTCATTCTAGCCATGTATCGCAACCCTAGCTCTTGCCTTCTTAGATCAAGGGGTAAATGATCTGTGTCGACATAAATGCTTTCAACAGGCGAAGTTCTAAAAGCCCCTGAGCATATTCTCAACCCCATGTTGTGTACAACATCCAGTTCCTTTAGCTTGGTTTTACAGGCTGAGGAATAAATCTGACAGCCATAGTCTAGCTTAGATCGACACAGAGAGTCATATAGCCTCAGAAGGGATTTCTTATCAGCCCCAACTAAATCCAGAGACAACCTTTAAAATATTCATAGATTGTTTAACATTAAACTTTAGGGCATTTATGTGGCTAGCCCATGTTAATTTATGGTCAATAGTCATCCCCAGAAATTTAACTTCACTCTCGTAAGGAAGGATGGACCCTTTTAAACTAAGTGTGGGAACCTCTTCCACACGCCGGCACCTGGTGAATCTTACTGCAACTGTTTTGGAAGAGGAGAATTTGAAACCATTCTCATCAGCCCACTTAGTAATAGCATTAATAGACCTTTGCAAATGTTTACATACGGACAAGGAATCATATCCTGTGCAGTATATTGCAAGGTCATCGACAAAAAGCGAGCATTTAACAGGGGGCGAGATTTTTTCAATCACGCTATTTATTGCCACTGAAAAAAGTGTTACACTTAAAACGCTTCCTTGGGGAACTCCTTCCTCCTGCATAAAAGGTTGGGAGAAGGAGTTTCCCACTCTTACCTTAAAAAGTCTGTCTGATAAAAAGGAATATATAAACCTGACCATTCTTCCACATATGCCCATCTTGTGCAATTGTTTCATGATGCCAATTCTCCAGGTAGTGTCATATGCTTTCTCCAAGTCAAAAAATATGCCAATGGTCTGACACTTTTGGCGAATCCTTGCTGGATTTGGTTGGTCAGCCTCAGCAAGGATCAAGGGTGGAGCGGTTTTTCTGAAACCAAATTGAAATGGCGATAGTAATCCTTTGGTCTCCAGGTGCCAAACCAGTCTAGTATTTATCATTTTCTCCATCAGCTTACATACACAGCTGGTAAGAGCTATTGGTCTATAGCTGGTGGCTTGGGAAGCATCTTTATTAGGCTTTTTAACTGGGACAATTATGGATATTTTCCAGTCCTTGGGTAAAATTCCAGTTTCCCATATTTTGTTTATAATCTTCAGTAAATATTTTTGGCATCATCTGGGAGGTGTTTCAGCATTTCATATATGATTGTATCCTCACCTGGAGCTGTGGATTCACTTGAGGAGAGCGCCTCACGAAGTTCTCTTAGGAAAATTGTAGTTGTATGGTTCAGATTTTCCTGAATCAAACTTCAGACACATTTCAGAATTCCTAATTCTTTGAAATTCTGGAGAATAATTGTTAGGGCTGGAAACTTTAGAAAAGTGTTTTCCTAGCTCATTGGCAACTTCAGTGGGCTCTGTGATTAGAGTGTCATTTATTTTTAACGAGGGCAATGGTGACGCTACAAATTTTCCACTCAGTTTCCTTATTTTGCGCCACACCACTCTTAGTGGGGTCTTGGAGTTTATTCCATTAATATAGTAAAGCCAACATTCTCTTTTGGCTTTCTTATAAAAGCGCCGCTGCTTGGCTAAAGCACGTTTGTAGATTAATTTAGACTGAGGGGAGCCACTAGTTTTGTAACGTCTGTAGCATTTCCTAGTCACTTTTCTCAGAATACCACATGTCTTATTCCACCAGGGAACTGCAGGTCTACGAGGTTTGCCTTTTGTTTTTGGAATCGAGCTTTCAGCACTCTTCAAAGTAGATTCAATAAAGTAATCATAGGCATCTAGATGAGAATGAAAGGACTCAAACTCCCTATCTAGATTGACACCCTTACTAAATTTATCCCAGTCTGCGTCCTCTACCTTCCACTTAGGTAAAACTTCAGATGGAGCATTCAGAGCATATTTCAAATGGATCGGGTAGTGATCACTTCCATTTAAATCTTCATTAACAGACCAATTAAAATCAAGGTGGATACTAGTTGAAGAAATACTAAGGTCCAGTGCAGAGAAATGATTATCGTGAATGTTGTGGAAAGTCATTGACCCATTATTATACAGGGTAACATCATTCCTGTCAATAAGGTCTTCGATTAATTTCCCTTTACTATCTAAAAACCGACTTCCTCAAAGGGGATTGTGGGCATTAAAATCACCTAGCAAAAGTAAAGGAGCTGGAAGTTGGTCAATTAACGACTGAATATCTCCAATGTTAAAATCAAGGTCTGGTGGAAGGTATAAGGAGCAGATTGTTATCCTCTTTTCCAAAATGACTGAAATAGCGATAGCTTGTAGTGTTGTATTTAATTGTATTGTGGAGTGCTGTAGAGATTTATTAATAATAATTGCAGCACCTCCATGGGCACGATCACCAATTGGGGATATGATTTAAATATTGAATAATTTAGTCCAGGATTATAAACAGAGTTGCCTAACATTGTTTCCTGTAGGCATATAATCCCTGGATTAACTTCATGCATTAAAACTTTAAGGTCTTCTGTACGGGCTCTGAGACCTTTACAGTTCCACTGAAGAATATCGAGCAAGAATGCTAAGGTGGTAAAATGTGCTACTTCCCACTCCTTGGAGGGGAAGTACTGTTCCTAGGGTGGAGTGGGAAATTCTCCTTTATAAGAGACATTGGACTGTGGTCCTCATCGTTTGAGGAAGTGTTCTTGTTTGCTTTGTGCATCAATGTTATGCCGCTCTGCTGTAATTTAATTGTATTATGCTGCCTGTTTTTACTGTTGATTGGTTATTATTATTATGCTGACTATTTCGAGTTTGTTACTAATTGTTATTATGCTCCCCACTGTGTCATTTATTAAACCTTTCATGTATTGCTGTTACTATGCTGCTTTAGTGTTATTTTGAGCCGTCTGTTTTTGCTCCTTAATTGTGTGATATGTCTATTAACTTACAGTATTTAAAAGTTTTGATTCATTTGACTTGTTTTTTTAATGTTATGTATATTAATCATTGTTTTGTGTGTTTTCGGCACCCAGAACCTTGACTCACTGTATATTATGTATCTAACTTTGTTAGTAAATTAATTTTAAGGTAACTTTTTCGTTTTGTTCTGCTCCTCCCTCCTTTGTTTGTCACCTCTCGTCAGTCATTTCAGCCCAATTGTTTGTTTTTTTGAAGAACCGAACCTGTCGATCCCGAGAGGTGAGATCGTAATAACCATCAAGCCCACTTTCCCATCAACGTGAATCGCCAATGTGATATTTATAGTGGCCAACTTCACCCAATTGAGTTTCATGAAGTCATGGTTATTTTACTGTATTTTATTATGAAACAAGAAAATCAGGCAGACTACTATTTTCACCGAAATACCTGATTTTCTTGTTTAAAATTCATTGGTAATTCTCGTTTAAATATTGCTGTTTCTTGTACTTTTTGTCATTTTCCCAAAACGCTAAAAATTAATTCTTCTTTCTCAAACTCTCCTTTTCCCAATACCGTTTTACGCAAACCAATTCCGATGGCTCTTGGATTTAATAACCTCGCTTTTCTTTTCACTTTTCAGTGACTTACCTCATCTTATTTTCTTATAAATTCTGTTCCATTTTCTTTTTGGCTTGAGTTAAGAAAAGCAATATATTGTTCTCTCAATGGTCTTCGATCGTGATTTTAAATAAACCAAGAAAAATTCGCTAATAACTTTTAAGCACTTTGATTTCGCCATTTAATTCTTCTCTCTCTCTCTCTCTCTCTCTCTCTCTCAATTCAACTGAGATACAGATATATGCTAGTACTTTTTCTTATTCTATGAAAGTACATGGTGTAACAAGAGATAAACGCCTCAGCGAGTATGGAGAAACCTAACAGGATACATAGAGTAGAGGAAAAATGATCTTCCTTCCCAGAAGGACCCTTCTCCCCCTTCAGTTATTAAAACAGCATTCGCCCTCTGTGGAATCTACTCATCTTCTCTCGAAACTGAGCGAGATGTGCAAGGCTACTCATTAAGAAGACTGTTTATGGTGAAACCCGCAGGTCGATCTCATCCCTCTCAAACCCCGATGATATCACGACGTGGATATCGTTCCGAAGCACGCGACATGTAGGCGGAAAGAATGATTATATAATCATTTTAAGTTGGAGTAATGTAAGTGCAACTGCTGCCCGTAGCGACAGGAAATAGCTGTTCATGAGCAAACAAGGGGAGCTGTGTCTTAATGGTTCCTTGTTGGTGCTGCCACCAAGGAAACTACAGCAGTCTTCCTTTGTAGTGTCCGAGCGAGTAATTGATGGCTCAAGTTGTAACAATAAGTTAAGTATACCTTAGTTTTACCAGACCACTGAGCTGATTAACAGCTCTCCTAGAGACGGCTGGCCCGAAGGATTAGACTCATTTTACGTGGCTAAGAACCAATTGGTTACTTAGCAACGGGACCTACAGCTTATTGTGGAATCCGAACCACATTATACCAAAAAATGAATTTCTATCACCAGAAATAAATTCCTCTAACTCTTCATCAGCCGGCCAGAGACTCGAACTCGGGCCTAGCGAGTGCTAGTCCACACTCTACCGACTCTCCCAACGAAGAGCTAGTTGTAACAATAAGTTACCAGAAGCAGTATCTGAAGATCAGCTCTCTCTCTCTCTCTCTCTCTCTCTCTCTCTCTCTCTCTCGTGTAAAGAATCATATTCCATTATTCGGAATAACAGTCATTACTGCTAGATATATCACTAGAAGTTTTTTCATAGAATTATATACTTTGATTGTTGTTTAAAATATATTTTAATTTCTTTGTAAACTAGAAATTTATAATTTGTGGTAAAATAGTACAGTAAAAAAATATGAGCCTCCAGTTTATGCATTTTAACAAAAGTTCTTTGTCGGACGCTCCATTAAAAGAATTTTAACTGAATAAATTACAAAAATTCGATACCGTGTCCTACATGGATCGTTTTGTTTGACAGAACTGTCAAGTCATTTGACATAGTCAAAAAATATTTAGGCAAGTTTCACAATAAAATATACATTTTATCATATACCACATATGCTGTAGATAACACTCATATTTTATTTGAGGCAGTAATTTACTCAGTCAAAAAGAAACTGATATTACTGAGTTTATTTAAATATTGATATCCTTGAAATATATATATATATATATATATATATATATATATATATATATATATATATATATATATATATATATATATATATATATATATATATATATATATATATTATATATATATTTTCATGATGTTGCCTTGTAATGTGTATATCCTCCTATAATTTTGACATATTTACTTTTTCATGTGTTATGTATAATGATAATGATCGCTAAAGTGTCATATTCAGTTTGGCATCAGATCTCAGAAGAATTAATGATAACTTGATAGCGTAATTTAGAATTAATGATACAATTTTAATAGTAACGTAATTTAGAACGAATATCTTTCTTGATAAAAGTGTAGTATTTGAACACATGTGTGCGTGTGTGTCCAGGAAGGGCTTGTTTCATTTCAATTGTCATCAGTTCAGATAAGAGCGACCGCTTTGTTTTGGGTTAATGATGACAGCTTTTGAAAACAAACGCCGATTCGTCCCATACGGGCTCGAGACGAGTGATTTCACGTTGTTGCATGTTCAAGTCACGCACGCCACTTGGAGAGAAAGAATACGTGTCCTGATCAATTACGTCATGTTTTGTAAGATGCGTTCAAAATGTTTTGCTGGGATGACGTCATTTTCCTTCTAGAAGCTTCTCCTTTGTATCTCGCACCCAAAATGCTTTAATGACATCATGTAATTGTTTCACGTGTTACTGGAATTCTAAAATTTGTTTCATTCTGATTTCTGAGACCAGTTGATTTGGTTCCATCTCTCTCTCTCTCTCTCTCGTTCTTAGAAAGAGATTAACGTAGTGTTTTGTGGTCACATATTAACATTAACTTTTGAGATCTGAATTTAGCAAAGTTATTTAGTTCGTAACGGCGCATGGCAAAAAAGTGTGTATTGTGTAATGCAGCTGCAGCAAGTGATTTACAGAGTTTTCACAAGTTGTGTAAGGTAACGTGAATTTTACTTATTGATACCATGGTATGATAAGTTAGGAAATTTTGAACAAGTGAAATCATTATTGATAAACCTTATGGGTATTTTTGTGTTTTTTCTATTTACAATCTCTTTATATTTTCACATTTTTTATGTTTGTGATGTAACATTTATTTACATAGCATTTTAAATATTTCTTGGTAATTTAACATTGCATACGTAATTTAACATTGCATATTTGATTTTGATATCTCATGTGTTAAGATTTTCTTTTTTAATCTTGAGTAATTCTTGATAGTTTAAATTTTGCTTGATTAATTTAAATTCCTGATAAAGTTTTTGTGAATTAGTTTTGTTTCATAATTTACTTCAAGAATTGATTAAGTGTTGTGTTATTTGCAAGTAATAATAGATTTTTCAGATTGTGAATACTAATTATAAACTCTGAATTTAAAAATAAATTTTTGTATTTAACATTTTTAGAAAAACAGTGTTTCATTTATTGACCATCAGTGAGTAGGATTGATTGTGTGTGCATAAGGCAAAGTGATAAATATGTTTTGTTCTTTAGTTTTGCTAAAGTGAATTAAGACCAGGGAAACAGTTAGATTTTTTTGATGGAGTGATGCCCTTGTACTCTAGAATATTTCTAGTTTAATTTTTGATACCTCACACATATTCTGATAGACTTAGTTTGATTTTTCAAGTAATAAATAAGTTTTTCCTAAGGGATCACTGTTACCTTTAGAGTACTCAGTCATAACAATTAATGTTATGAGAGTTCAGGTATCTGGCTGAAGTGAGGTATATTTTGAATCTTGAGATTAGTTTGTGTAATAACCAGGTACTTGATACGCATCGTGACAATATACACACACACACACATATATATATATATATATATATATATATATATATATATATATATATATATATATATATATATATATATATATACATATATATGTATATATGTACATATATATATGTACATATATATATGTATACATATATAATATATATATATATCTATATATATATATATATATATATATATATATATATATATATATATATATATATATATATACTTTCTCCCTCTATTTCTGCTAGTTTCATAAATAAAAGCTCTATATAAAGACTTCAGATATTTTTAGCATATCGACTTAAAACCAAAAAATAACTAATAATCTGGAGAAGTGTCATGAAAACTAATTAATACTATACAGTTATCTCTCTCTCTCTCTCTCTCTCTCTCTCTCTCTCTCTCTCTCTCTCTCTCTCTCTCTCTCTCTCTCTCTCTCATTTTTCCTGAGAGATTCAAAGCACAACAAGAGGTGAGAAATAAGAAAAAGCTGAAGTGATTTACAATAAGACGTTTACGAATAAAAGATACCACACCACCCTGTTTCGATAACGCGTGGACGTCAGTGGGTATTCACTTACAACGACAGGAGAGAGAGCCAGTCAGCGGGGTGCTGGCTTCTCAGAGCCTCCTCATATTGCTCCTTGGTTAATCATTCGCCAGGACAAAACACTCTGAGGCAAGCAACTGCTACGGGACTATCATTACTAATTACAAAACAGAATGGGCGGGCAAAGTGCAACAGCAGACTGCCACGGGACATGATGCAGTTCTTCATTGGAGGGTGGTAGAGCTTTCGG
Source organism: Macrobrachium rosenbergii (assembly GCF_040412425.1). NCBI lineage: Eukaryota > Metazoa > Arthropoda > Malacostraca > Decapoda > Palaemonidae > Macrobrachium > Macrobrachium rosenbergii. Next base: position 476,068 of record NW_027100720.1, on the reverse strand, counting down.
CTAGCACGCTGTTGGCCCAGCGTTCGACTCTCCGACCGGCCAATGAAGAATTAGAGGAATTTATTTCTGGTGATAGAAATTCATTTCTCGTCATAATGTGGTTCGGATTTCACAATAAGCTGTAGGTCCCGTTGCTAGGTAACCAGTTGGTTTTTAGCCACGTAAAATAAATCTGACCCTTCGGGCCAGCCCTCTCTAGGAGAGCTGTCAATCAGCTCAGTGGTCTGGTTAAACTAAGATATACTTATTCATGGGACATGATCGCGCATTAGCGCGAGGGGGAAGCCCAGTCCTGCTGATATATACCTATCAGGTGTTGCAACGGGAAGATTTATGACTCGAGTTGGGTCAAAGAATGATTAAAGCTGTCTGAATATCAGCGGAGCTTTGTTTCTCTCTCTCTCTCTCTCTCTCTCTCTCTCTCTAAAAAGAAAAAGGAATAGCTTTCGTCATGTAACTTTGTTCTTTTTCTGGATGCACTGCCTATTATTTATATACTACCTTCGTGTTTTCTTTATGAGCTTTGCAAGAGGTCAAAGGTCATTCTTGACAATGACAGAGGGAGTTACACCACAAAAGTGAGGTTACACACATTGAAAATAAATCATATTTTCCTTTCGTCAGGTAGCCACTGGCGTGTAATGCTTGCTATTTAAAAGTATATTATTGTTGCTTACAAGGATGTAATGTTTACCATTTTATCTTGGATTTTTCCTTATTATTTTTTATTATATGATTTCTTCCCTATCCAGTGTAACAGGAATATCTGAATGAGTCATCATGTAACCAAATGGCTTACCAGTCAGATAGAGCAAAATTTGTCCAGATACAAATAACATAAAAATTCGTGAAGAATTCTTATAACAATCGTGACGATATTTGTGTGTTATGGCGAGATTTGCTTCTGGTGATTTCGTGTGATGTGCCAACACTAATTTAATTCGTTCTTTTGACATAGAAACTTCAATATAATTATATTAGACAACAGTGTAACAGGGTGCAGCGAATCTCGGCCGACAGACTACAAATAGCGACAGGCCTTATATATACCAAACAGGAATAGCCCACTCATAAATTCTAGCTAAATATGGGTTTCATTCACATCTGGTCAAGGAGACTACAGGACGCCCACATCGACGCCCTTAGGACCGAAACGGAAGAGGCGCGCGCGCCATAAGAGAAAGGCACCTGAAAATGACATCCCCAGCTAATGACGTAATCCCTGCCCCTGCACTACACTACCCCCTTGTAGACAGCTACGAAGGCAGCATAGGAAGTCAACTTAGGAGCTGTAGGCAATGAGAAACGACAAGCAATAGGGAATTACTATTCTCATGACGTCACCACACTTTTTTTTTTAGATTAAATATGCAATATATACTGTCCAAAAATTGTAGCCATAAAATTTGTTTCTTTCCCCTTGTAAATTTAGTGTTAAGGATATCGTCACTGGATTGCACGACAACCGTCAACGTCCTAGGCTAAATTCCAAGTGGAAGAAAACACCAACATTTCCCCTTATTCCTAAAAAGATACCTGAGCTCAAAAAATATATAAACATATGTATAATTTAAATAAAAAAAAAATAGCATCTGCCAATAATGCCATGAATATGAATAAAAACTTGAGAGCATGTACAGTATGTTTCTTTCTCAACCAGCTCTCGTGAAACGATGGAGTGTACAACATTCAACGTGAAAAAAAGTTAAGTATATCTTAGTTTTACCAGACCACTGAGCTGATTAACAGCTCTCCTGGGGCTGGCCCGAAGGATTAGACTAATTTTACGTGGCTAAGAACCAACTGGTTACTTAGCAACGGGACCTACAGCTTATTGTGGAATCCGAACCACATTATAGCGAGAAATGAATTTCTATCACCAGAAATAAATTCCTCTAACTCTTCATCAGCCGGCCGGGGGAACTGAACTCCGGCCCATCGAGTGACAGTCCGCAGCTCTACCGGCTCACCCAACGGAGAGCATGGCCTTTAAGTAAAGAAGAAATGTATTTGACATAAATTATACACCTTGTGACTGAAGATTCCCTATCCATGACACATTTCATTCAGTTGTGAATTCTAACAAAATTAATATGCTGTATTTGATTTCCAACATATCATTACGTAGTAAATGCAATAAGCATGGACAATATTACTGCATCTATTGATTGCAGAGCCAATTTATCAAGAGAAAAAGAAAACTGATAAATCGAAAAGTGGGATGCAGAAGTGCCGAGTCAAATTCTCATGGTTTCAGCAACAACAAAAACCCATTAATATAAAACGTTCCGCAAGCAAGATGTATTTGGGCACAGCCATGTTTCAAATTCAATTCCCCCCAAATGAGGCTCAAAGACATAAGCTCAGAAATCATGGGTTGCTTTGAAAGTCATTTGGATCCTCCCTCTTCAAAGGCGCTCATAAACAATGGCGGGGAGACAGACATCCAGCGTCAACAATGCACACTAAATGCTTTCTGTTACACACAACACCTATATATCAGATTCATTTTAAATTGGACTGGAAATTTATCAGGAAGTGCTGGTCTTTTATTTGTACTTGGCACTTGTAGGGTAATTATTATTATTATTATTATTATTATTATTATTATTATTATTATTATTATTATTATTATTATTATTGTTGATGTTGTTGTTGAGGAAATAATCAACGCAAATTCACATGTAAAACATATATAAGTATCAATCTCACATCGGGATCGAACCCAAGACTCAAATTATTATTATTATTATTATTATTATTATTATTATTATTATTATTATTATTATTATTATGTTACATTATTATTATTATGTTAAACTTTGACCTTTGACTTTTGAAATTTGAGCAATATTTTTTTATTACGAAAATAGGCCCTGGAAGTTTCCTGACCAGTCACAAGCTTTTTTTTTTTTACTTTTTTTTAGCAATGAATGCCAGCCTGCAATAGATGGTGCAATGTTTGGAGAATGGAAACGTTCAGATTTCAAAATATTGAACTATTCCGTTTTATCTCTGTGCCTTATGACAGTCGAGGAAAGAATGTATATCCAAGGTTTTTCCTCTGGTTCAACAAAAGTGTTCAATGGCTTATGCTTTACAAATAAATACGTCAGACTGAACTAAATGTTCTAGTTTTATTATTATCAAACATTACAGATATCAGGGAATATTATAATGCTTCCGTTTGTGTTTATGTTCTTTTTGTTTTAATGGGTCTTTCAAGTCATATAAAGCATTCACATTATAGCAATTAGATATTCACACAAACATACAATATATATATATATATAATCAGAAAGCTACAAACGTCCTTTAATATCCAATTCACTCTACCTCGGAAATAATATATTTTCATATATGTTACCGAAGGGGAATTTTTTAGTTGATAATAAGTCCACCGTCCCGTGGGGTCGAACCAGCGACGGACGAGGAATCAGGACTACAGTGACACACTAACGCAGTCGGCCACAAGAGAGGTATAAGTGAATAACATCTCCCATCATCTCACCCGTCGAACTCAGGTGTTTTGTGTTTGGAGACGATATCCACCCACCTCTGTCATGTTGACCGTGTAGTGCGTTTGTCGCATGTAGCCATATTATGACTATTTATCACATCACCGTGATTCATATACAATCAGAAAGCTACAAACGTCCTTTAATATCCAATTCACTCTACCTCGGAAATAATATATTTTCATATATGTTACCGAAGGGGAATTTTTTAGTTGATAATAAGTCCACCGTCCCGTGGGTCGAACCAGCGACGGACGAGGAATCAGGACTACAGTGACACACTAACGCAGTCGGCCACAAGAGAGGTATAAGTGAATAACATCTCCCATCATCTCACCCGTCAAACTCAGGTGTTTTGCGTTTGGAGACGATATCCACCCACCTCTGCCATGTTGACCGTGTAGTGCGTTTGTCGCACGTAGCCATATTATGACTATTTATCACATCACCGTGATTCATATACAATCAGAAAGCTACAAACGTCCTTTAATATCCAATTCACTCTACCTCGGAAATAATATATTTTCTAATATATGTTACCGAAGGGGAATTTTTAGTTGATAATAAGTCCACCGTCCCGTGGGGTCGAACCAGCGACGGACGAGGAATCAGGACTACAGTGACACACTAACGCAGTCGGCCACAAGAGAGGTATAAGTGAATAACATCTCCCATCATCTCACCCGTCGAACTCAGGTGTTTTGCGTTTGGAGACGATATCCACCCACCTCTGCCATGTTGACCGTAGTGCGTTTGTCGCATCGTAGCCATATTATGACTATTTATCACATTACCGTGATTCATATACAATCAGAAAGCTACAAACGTCCTTTAATATCCAATTCACTCTACCTCGGAAATAATATATTTTCATATATGTTACCGAAGGGGAATTTTTTAGTTGATAATAAGTCCACCGTCCCGTGGGGTCGAACCAGCGACGGACGAGGAATCAGGACTACAGTGACACACTAACGCAGTCAGCCACAAGAGAGGTATAAGTGAATAACATCTCCCATCATCTCACCCGTCGAACTCAGGTGTTTTGCGTTTGGAGACGATATCCACCCACCTCTGCCATGTTGACCGTGTAGTGCGTTTGTCGCACGTAGCCATATTATGACTATTTATCACATCACCGTGATTCATATACAATCAGAAAGCTACAAACGTCCTTTAATATCCAATTCACACTACCTCGGAAATAATATATTTTCATATATGTTACCGAAGGGGAATTTTTAGTTGATAATAAGTCCACCGTCCCGTGGGGTCGAACCAGCGACGGACGAGGAATCAGGACTACAGTGACACACTAACGCAGTCGGCCACAAGAGAGGTATAAGTGAATAACATCTCCCATCATCTCACCCGTCGAACTCAGGTGTTTTGCGTTTGGAGACGATATCCACCCACCTCTGCCATGTTGACCGTGTAGTGCGTTTGTCGCACATAGCCATATTATGACTATTTATTACATCACCGTGATTCATATACAATCAGAAAGCTACACACGTCCTTTAATATCCAATTCACTCTACCTCGGAAATAATATATTTTCATATATGTTACCGAAGGGGAATTTTTTAGTTGATAATAAGTCCACCGTCCCGTGGGGTCGAACCAGCGACGGACGAGGAATCAGGACTACAGTGACACACTAACGCAGTCGGCCACAAGAGAGGTATAAGTGAATAACATCTCCCATCATCTCACCCGTCGAACTCAGGTGTTTTGCGTTTGGAGACGATATCCACCCACCTCTTAGGGGAAAAGTGACATCTGTGTTCTTTGGCCTGATATTTTGTCTACTGATTAATTCACACACATATATATATATATATATATATATATATATATATATATATATATATATATATATATATATATATATATATATATATATATATATATATATATATATATATATATATATATATATATATATATATATATATATATATTTATGTATACATATTGGCTAAATGACTGCCTAGAAGAGAACACCTACCTGCTATGAGCGGGGACGTTGCACGAATTGGTCTTCGTTTAATATGAAGAAAATTCATGTGACTACAGATTCACATTCGAAACCTTAATATAATTACCATAGAATTCCAATTCAATTACCGCACCCCAGCATTTTTGTAATTGCAATGTCCTTTTTGTGTGCCCGCAACTGGTTTCGAATGGATACTATTGATAGGTGCAACTTTAGGCTTCAGTGAAGTAATGTACGTTTGAAATACTGGTATAATAGAAAGGTTAATAACTATTATATTGCCCTTAAATTTTTGTGCGACCGAGTCTCTTAAATACTTGGGTATTCCAGGATTCTTTTCGAGTTTACAGAACCGTAAAAATTCGATAAAATATCAGTGATCTTTTATCGTTAATTACACTATAACCAATCGGTGTGCTCTATCATTGTCACCAAGTCCTTTCGTTCTCAGACAGAAATGAAATCCCCCGAAATCTCCGAAATCCTCCCAGATCTCTGGCTATTATCATTCAAATTACAAATGCCAAATGATGTCGTTTTTCTATGGAAAAATTGTTTCCATATACTCTTCAATTACTGTTCGGGCATTACACTGCCCAAATAAGTTAACGAGAACTGTACACCTCAGTCAGTAATATGTGGAGCTTGTTGCTCCTGATCATCAAAAATTCCAACTCTTCCGCAGATCGCAATAAAAATATTAATTCATATGCATAAGAAATTTGGCAGCTACTGCTGCATATTTCAAATGACAGTACGGAAGTAATACTTTACGTATATTATGACGTACAGCTTCTTAATGCCATGCTTACCTAACTTACATACATGCATTTCTATATATATATATATATATATATATATATATATATATATATATATATATATATATATATATATATATATATATATATGTGTTTTCCATATCGGCGTAGTTTTATTATTGTGACGTGTCAGGGACCAGGTCCATATTCAAGCTGAACATTACAAGTTGAACCTGTTAATTAAGGCATCTAACTAACGTTGTCTGTTTTGAAACTTGTCGTAGATGTGATCTAGGAAGGAAAATGAATCGGAGCCTCAAGACGACTTCTGAAGGTCCGACCATACTGCCATTGGGGGTGAGTTTCGTAATAGAGTTATATTATCAACTCTTCAATTTTCCAGCACCGTGACCATGGAAAGAGATGCAAGAGTAATACTGAATATAAGCACTTTAAAATCCTTACAAAATCGTCTTCTCCGCAACAGTTGGTGGTCTTTGAATCGCCCTTTATAAAAACAAGTGTTCCCAAACTGAACCACCAAACTACTGCTACTAAGGGTATAACATAATATAAGGTTCTCGGTACGTGAAAAATCTTAGTTATAGATTAGGAGACTTGCCTTTGCCTTCGCCACTCGTCTTCCTTCCTTCCTTCCTTCCTTCCTTCCTTCCTTCCTCTATTGCCAAATAATGAATGGTACTTGAGTTCCCTCCCGTGGCGCTCTTTTCATTTCCTTTATATTACACTGTAATAATTGTGTATTCATAGAAGAGCACTTTTCTTGCCATTTTATTTCATTATTGTAATTCTCAGATTGAAAACTTCATTATTAAAACTGCGCCGAGAAGAAACAGACATCTGTATTGAAACCCTTCCTACTATCTATCTATCTATCTATCTATCTATCTATCCATATATATATATATATATATATATATATATATATATATATATATATATATATATATATATA